>NC_044500.1:12804557-12812057 GCF_902362185.1 Chanos chanos | reverse complement strand
AAATGACAGCTTCAACACTGGTCTGCCAGCCCCTCTGCCAGAGTCATTACTCCCTGGACCATTAAATCAGTACCTTCACAGACAAGGCAAACATGTCAGAGCCAGGGAGAGAGGCAGAGAGCAGATTGGTTATGGAACTTGCAAAATAGAAAAGGGAGAGGTAGACATTTGGAAAGGCTGCGAGCAAGGCAAGGCAAAGGGGTGTGTGTGTGTGTGTGTGGGGATGTGGGGGGTGTGGGGGTTAACTTTTGAGAGAAGAGAGGGAAAGAGGGAGCAATAAAAGAGGTAGAGAGAGAGAGAGAGAGAGGGGTTACAGACACGAGGAGGGAGTGTAAACATGCAGTAGAACAAAGGGGTTGGTGAATAGGAGCCAGTCCGTTGAAGGTGGGACAGAAAAGGTGAGGTCACACAGGGAGCGAAGCAGAGTCCAGTAACGGTCGGACTGATAAGGACGAGAGAGTTGTATAAAAACAGAAACTTGGGGTCAGTGTAGACGTTTAGTCCAGGGCTTTTTTTTTTTTTTTTTTTTTTTTTTTTTTTTTAGACGAATGGAAGAGGACAAGCATATCGAATATCGCTCTCAGATATGTCAGCGCCAAAGGTTCTCATGGGCGTCATTAGTGCTTATTATTTTAACTTGGATGGCCACTTTTTCGTATTTTTCACACTTAGTAATGGATTGTGTCATTTACGGGAGGGTGGGGAAATTAGGTGATAGATATTAATTAGCTGGCAATTCAGTACATTGTATGCTTATTTCTGTTTTATATATTCACCTTTAACCTAGAAAAAGACATTTTTGAAAAGTACAACTTGGTTTCAGAAACAAACGGGCTGGGGCGGGGGGGGGGGGGGGGGGGGGGGGGGCGGTCTACCATAAGCGCTTAACATTGTTAATCTGTTTTGCATTTAAGGTAATCAAATAATATCCTTATTTTGTTCCTAAATGAACTTAGAATCGCAGCACCTTCCCTCACAGAAACACCTTGCAGAGTTCATGTTTGGTTATGGTACGACAGGGTGGGGAGTGGAGGGGTGTGAGGTGATGTATGTCCAATTTTGGCCTCTTTCTCTGGCCCCCTCCTCTCATATTACTTTAACATGGATAAGAACTGTTTCGCTCTTTGATAGCGGAAAAAAAAAATTATTTACCTCCTTATCCAGTGCCTTAATATTTTTTGACATGTTTGAGCCCATGGATAAGTAATAAGGTTTTTATGTCTCTCCACTGTCTTCCAATAAGTCAACCTTATCATGTCTGTCAGTCAGTTATGCATCTCTGTATTTTTTGCACCTATGTTTTCTTTGGTTGATTACGTTCACCTGTGATTTTAGTGTTTGTATTTCAGCACAAACTTTTTTTCATTTATTTTTTCAATAAGAAACATTAATTAGAATCTGTCTCTTTTTTGTGCCGTTGAATTGTCACATGCTTGGGATTGAGAAGTTTCCCACATAACCATGTCTGAGACTACATCTCCACTCACTCTTTTGCCTGAAAAGAACCTTAACGATGATCAGCTAAGCACAATGCTATCCCCAAACAAACACCCTACCGCTTACACACACACACACACACACACACACGATGAGGCTATATGTCTCTGTCTGGCCCCTGCTCTTTGACCCTGCTGTTTAACTTTTCTGTTCACTCTCCAGGTCCCTCAGTGGCCTTGCCTAATTTACTCTGCACCCCTGAATGAGAGGAGGGGGAGGAGTGTGTGTGTGTTTGTGTGTGTGTGGGGGGGTGGTGGTCAGTACTGATGTTACCACAAAATTTAAAAAGAGACATTTCTGAGTAGACTGAACTTCCTAACTCTCCCTTAGTCTTTTTGTTTGTGGTCTTTGTTCTCTGCTTGGCTGTGCCATTTTGATATTGTGTGATTATATTCTACTGCTCTCTGTGTTATTTCTCTCTCTCCCTCTCTCCCTCTCTCTCTCTCTCTCTCTCTCTCTCTCTGCAGCTACTATGTGTTGACTCATAGTCAGATAAACCTAAATCAAGCCAATGTGCTATGCTGCAAGTTTCACAGTCAGCACAACAACCACAGATTAGCCAGCTGCTTGGAAACCAATCCAACATCAGCTCTTACAGTTGGGCCAAGAAAGAAAGGAAAGAAAGACAAAGAGTGGAAACACCTGCAAGACAGACTAAAAAGAAGTTATCAATATTGGCCTGCTGCTTACTATAGACTGAACATATAGACCTCACTAAGGAAATAGCTTCAGAGAAAAAAGAGGAATATTATTTATTTTACCACAGTCAGTAGTATGCAGCCTTAATCCTGAAGGGGAAGCACTCCCTCAGGTTGTAATTTAATGTGCTGTACCTGTTATTCAGGAGGTCCTCGTGACCTTGATTAACTAAATCAGGAGCGTTTGTGACGTGATGATGCAAAGTACCGCTTATCCAGGGTTTTGTGAGGCTGTGAAGAAGACTGCCAAGAAATGTTACCCAATCCCAATTATTTCTCTCGTGTCTGACACCGATCAGATATTTTCTCCAATGTGTAAACAGTCCAAACTCACCTAGAATCAGATATCGTCGGGCCCGTTTTTTGGGCCGTGTCCGTACGCGGAGCTGAATCCAGCGTGGTCATCTGTAACGTGGTGCTGCAGACCGTTCAGATCAGATTTCCCCGTTAATGAAACATCACACACACACACACACACACACACACACACACACACACTGCGATGCTGTCATGCCTTTTGTCAGCATTATCATTTACCTCAAAAGTAATTGGACGGTCGCAGAGGTATAAACAATTGGATTGACAGTGACCTCTCTGTCAAAGAGATTTCAGAAGGGTCAAGAGCTTGAACAATAGTCGCGCTCTGGTCGTGTACGCGACATACGACTGGAATGATTAGCCCTGACTAGAACAGAGCTCCCACCTACTGCGCTGACTGCTGTTCAGCTGCACATGCAGGTTCTTCTGAATGCATGGATAATGTAAACACAGGTGTCGGATATAGGTCACTTGGTAAAGTGGATATAAACAGTCAGGCCAAATAATCGGATATGGTTAAAAGATGGTAACCGGGCATCGGGGTCTGTAGTGTAAACACAGCTTAGGAAGAGGGCTGCCAACCCCCATTCAAAACCTATATCCACCCTGTTACTGCAAGTGACCCATTTTATCCCCCCCCCCCCCCCCCCCCCCCCTCCCCGTGACACTGATCGGTGTGAACAGCAATGAAAACACGTGGATTTGCATCTTTTCACTTCCAATTAGGAGCATATCTGCATGTAGTACCAAATCCAGTTCCCTGTTAAATGATCTGTGTGTGACCCCTGTGTGAACCATCGGATCATGACTCTGCATCGACGGGACTGTTGAAAACACTGAAGAGAGCAACAATGGTACATTCCACGACTTTGGCTCCTTTTCATAGCTTTGTTCTTGTTGCCATGACCCGACGAACAGGAAGCAAAATCATAGTGAAGATTAGCGTGACTTCATAATGAGGAGGCGGAGCTGACACAATTGTCATTACAGATGTGACTTTTATATCAGATATAGGTGTTTTGTTTGTTTTTTTTCCAGAACCATTTTCGAAAAGTCTATCAAAAGAAATGGCAGATGCTTCTCAGAACAGAACGCTAACGGGGGTGTTGGGAAGATAATCGCGACGCTCAGAGGAACCCAGACCGTCCCTGCCGCTTCTATAACGACAGAGAATCGCCGGCACTGTTGCTACGAGTGTACCGTGTGCCGTTCTTTACTGTACTCTGTGTTGTTGCTATCATCTACTGCATCCCCTGGCACGTGTGTCGTGCCAAGCTGTTCTGTTGCATGCTTACCCTCACTGCAAACTCAGCGCGGGTGCTCCACTGCTAGTGCAGTGGTGTTAATTGAATTCTGCTGGCCGACGCACAGCTGTGCCCTGCTGATGAGTCCCAGGGGGCCGTGGCATGTGTCTATGGTTACGGTGTTGAGGCTGCGGGACCCCAGTGTGCAGAGGCCCAGAGCATGTGGAAGCATGTGTGTATCATTACCCTCTCCCCTGCCTGCCAATTTTCTGACGAGTGCCACTCCACTCCACTCCACTCCACTCCACTCCGCTCCGCACAAGCCCCCGCGGCCAAAGCTCCCGCTGCTTCTGAGCCAAGCCCATAGTACAGCCCAAAAAGAAAGACTATTGTGATTGTTATTTGGTTTATGTTGTATCTGCCTGTATTGTTGTAAGGATTTCTCTCCCTTTCCCTCTCCCTCTCCCTCTCTCTCTCCCTCTCTCTCTCCCTCTCTCTCTCTCTCTCTGTCTTTCTCTCTCTCTCTCCACGAGAGAGTTTCTAAACAATGGCTTTATGTCTAAAATGCAGGCCTTTGTTTGCTCCATTTGTGAGTGTATTTTGACTGACTGAAATGTAGGTTGGGTTGAGTTATGGATGAGGTCCTATTCAGGCATTGAGTTTCACGAAGGGCACGTTGCCCTGTTGCTCCAAACACACACACGCACACACACATACACGCACGCACACATACACGCACACGCACTCACGCACGCAGCTCCTGAGTTATTGTAGCACTGTATGTGAACCTCAGAGTGCCCTCACTAGGATGAACGCGCTGCCAAAACAAAGAAAGGGGGAGGGGGGGGGGCGGGGGGGGGGGGGCTGAGAAGAAAAGAGAGAGATTCTGGACAAAGACAATGAACTATGTCTCCACTTCATGCTATTCTCCCCATCTACTCTCAGCACTGCTTCTCAATCGTGACCGTTCCTCAATACAGCATCATGCCTTTTGCAAGTACCACTCTTCTCTACCAGCGGAAGGGCACACATTTTTAAGCAGGACAGAAAGTCGGACCGGTTCCGCCAGCAGGACATTCCTAAAAACAAAGTCCGTAATGATGCTACTGTCACTAAGGAATGTCCCACAGACAAAAACTCTCATATAATATCTTAACAAAGGTTGGCCCAAACCCCAGATGAAAAGCTAGATATTTATGACGTCTGCTGATGGCTATGTTTTTATGGATGTTATAGTGCGTGCGTCTGCAGTTCTCCCCCCCCCCCCCCCCCCCCCTCTCTGAATCTCGTTCTCTTTTTCTAGAAGATATTGGATAGACAGATAGAGGGATAAGGCATGTCTGTGAATCTCGCTGCGATTAAGGCAGCTCAGACAACGTGGTGCCATGGGAAGTTTCAAAGCAGGTTTTTTATGGGCTCAAACCCTCGTTTTGTTTGATAGCGTGTAATTTAATGCAGTGGACCAGGCTTTATTATAAAGCACAGCACATTAGATGCACATCATCTCGCCCCTAAGACTAGTTGACATTTTGCCTCTCTCTCTCTCTCTCTACTCCCCTTCTAAAGAGGTTTTTTAAATTTATTTATTTATTTTTTTATCGAGTAAAGATATTGATTTAGGTCAATATGAGATGATTCTGGAGGTTCATCATGTCCGTTCACTTCTGCTCACAGCGCAAACTTGTTTTACCTCAAGCAAGTGAGTCCAGGGGTTTGTCCATCAAACTTGCTCTCTTAAAGAGTGAAGAAGAAATCTTCTGAGTTGAGGAGCCTTTGAGGGGTCCCATAGGTCTTCCATCTCAGACTTAAGGGCCTATTTGGAGGATTTAAATCTTTAGTCTGGATATTTAGACTAAAACCTTTAAATTGTAAGGATATGGTTCAAAGTGGATCGAGTCACCGTAGTTAAAATTATAATTGGTTATGTAATTTATTTAGCCTATACCTATGTCTCATGGCAGTGATTTGAAAAAGAACTGAGACTTGGGGGGGGGGGGGGGGGGGCGGGGGGGGGGGGGGGTGATATTTCTAAAAAAGCTATTTTAAAAACATCGCTGTTTGCTCTTTGTTTACTTTTATTTTGAATAGAAAAGCCTAGCCAACAGTAAAAGCTTTTCCAATGTTGCAGCAATAACTAAAGGGACAGAACTTGGCAAACTGTCAGTTTACTTTTCTTGTTCATCATGATCTTTGTATGAATCACTCACAGTAAATCACACCAGTGGTCTAAAACAGTAAAAATAGATCTTGTATCCTAATCAAATGGAAATGTGTTATGTATTACAAACGGATCGTGTGCTTAATGTAATATGGTAACATGTGAAAGACCAAATGGAGAGGCCAAACATAATTGAGTCAAAAAGAAAAACAGGGTCAACAACTAAAAATAGGGTCCGCATCTTATGTTTCTACCAAATTTTCAATTTTCTCAATCTTGACAACTCTGACAAAACATCAACAGAAAGTGGAGTGTTTCATATTCCCTGGAGGTTGGGGGATGGGGACAGATGGTGGATGTTTGGGTCAGAGGAGAAACTGAGATAAGAAAGGGACTAAATGCATGAGAATGACTGATTTGAGCTTTAGATATTGGAAACCTAAACTTTCCCTTTATACCACTGGACTCACTACACCTAAACCAGTTTCTTTGTATAGTCACAAGCATACTGTATCGTTAAAACATCAATGTCCATTTCTAGGCGGTGCATTTTTGAGCATCAAATGGAGATAGATACAGATGTTAGAGCTGATTTCGGACGCTCTTTCGAACACTCGAGGCCCAACCTCATGCCTCTCTACCCCTCCTCGCTCCCACCCTGCCCAACCCCCCCCCCCGGGCCGATCCCGGACCCCACCACTCAGGGGTCAGCGCAAAGCGACATTTACAAGCTCTCCTAATTTACTGAAAGATTGATGGGTGGAGCCCCTCCATTTTCCCTCCCTTTCAAGCTTGTTTTTACTCTCACTCCTTCTTACACACACACACACACACACAGAGAGTACGTATGTGTGTGTTTTGCGGGGACTCCCCCCTTGTCTTTGTGTTGGAGCGAGTGTGATGTGAAACGCCTCAGTGGCAGGCGTGATGAGATGAGAAGTGACGAAGGGACCAGGGGTATAAAAACCCAGCAGGGGGTCTTAAACTCCTCTGATTTATGTCTCTCTTTATTCCCTCTGCTGTTTGTTTTGCTGCTCTTTGACTGTCAGAGCTTATTGAAGACAACGAGGAACATAGTAAAATCGCAGAGAATCTCTGTCTTTCCAGCCTCCAAAACCAGGCGCTTCTCTTTACGTCGTGCGCTCGGGCTCCCCGGCAGTTCGGCCGAGCCGCGCGATGCAATTACGACCGTCCGCGTCTGTAAGAGAGGACGAAATTGAAGTATTACTCGGAGAGATGGGGGGAAAAAAAGAAAAACTGCTGACGCGTTGTTCTGTTCGAACTTAAGGTCTTTTTCGAGTCGTCCAGCGAATGAGACAGCGGCATCAGCATTGGTGACGGTGTTCCCTCTCTTATAATCGCTCCTTTGTATTCAGACAGCCGTTCCTCCACGCCAAGGTCAAAGAAATGTATGGATGTCCTTGGAAAAAAAAAAAAAAGTCTTCTAATCTAAATGTACCGTGAATAATTTTAGCTCTTCCGTGGTACGTAGCCCTGTTAGGGCGCAAATGTAAATGGTGTCCATTTGGAAATGTTGAGGAGTAAAATGTTAACAGGTGTGTGCTCATCTCTAGATCTGCAGCGA
>NC_044500.1:12794557-12797057 GCF_902362185.1 Chanos chanos | reverse complement strand
GCATGGGGATTTGGGAATGGCAGCGATCTCTGTCAGCTGTTTGAGGAGATGCTGTGCCGCTGGACCGGTCCTTCAGCCCAGTCACCAGGACCGAGGGATATAACTTACACCGAACGAAACACAGAAAGCAGACACCTGAGAGAAAAAGCGGGGGGGGGGAGAACCAATGTAGATTTACAACTTTTAAAATAAGGCTTTCACAGTCTCGCATTAACACCGACACTCATAGTCTCATGTTGAAAATGTAAAAAAAAAGCCTGCGTCTTCAGATCCGAGCGTCCGTGCGGTGACGTGTGGGCACGCGTTCGTTTCCACGCGTACAGGTTTGGCTTCGACACGCAAACACAGTTTGACACACAGATTCGTAACTCCACATGCAAACTCACAAACATCCACTTACACACGCACGCACGCACACACACACACACACACACACACGCTCCCCCTCTCTGTGGCTTCATAATTCGGGGGCCTGGTTCTAAATGACTCTAGCAGAGTGTATGTTTACGAGGCTGAGTGCGGGACTTGGCAGCGCTGAGCACTGCAGCGTCTCACAGTTCATCACTGCCTGCCGGCTGGCCCGGGCCCACGCCGGTGTCCTTTACCCAGGCTTTACATTAGGAGTGCGGGGAGAGTCCTCCGCTTCTCATTCTCCCCCTTACCTCAACTCCCTTAAGCACCAACCTCCCCTCTCCGCCTCCTCCAGTCTTTAATGACTCCTCAACCTTCGCGGCTAGCCTATGGCTGGCCTGGATGTATCTGCTCCACGTGGCTCCCGCAAACCAGCCCAGCGCATGCCTGTCCCTAAAGCGGTCGCTCTCCGCTGTCTTCCCGCCTAATTCATAACCTGAGCTTTGAGATGCTTCATCCCTGTGAGATTAAGGCCTCTTCCAAACGTCTATAAAAACACTCTCCGCGCTGACCTCGCTGGCCGGGTTCGCTGTGCGAATCTGATTGCGCCGATAATCGGTGGCAACGTTTGAGTTGTCTTTACTCCTGCAGCCTGTGACAATGCTCTCCATCAAGCCTCATCATTCATCATTGCTCATCATTTGTTGTTTTCTCTCTCTCTCTCTCTCTCTCTCTCTCTCACTCTCTCTCTCTCAGTGGTCGTACGCTCTGGAGAAGCCTAACACAGGCAGTGTGTTCAGTCTGGCCTGGTCTGCAGATGGCACTCAGCTGGCAGGGGCCTGTGGGAACGGACAGGTCATTTTCGCTCACATAGTGGAGCAGCGCTGGGAGTGGAGAAACTTTGAGATCACGTTAACCAAGAGACGCACCATGCAGGTATTCTCAAGCATACACACACACACACAAGAGAAGGTCAGCAATGCAACATGAAGGACAACAGACACTCACTTGGTCATGAAAGCGCCCACAGTTAAAGACGCCCCCCCCACCCCCCACCCTCACCCAAAACCAGTCCATATTTGGGCACCCAGCCCAAGTCTGCTTTATTCTCTTTCACTCGCGCTATCCTGTTTTAGCCATATTTTGATAACGTCCTAGCAATAACTCTTAGTTCTGTCTTTGCAACGATTCCACTGAATAAAGATGGAAATTCATACAGAAGGTTTAAACAGACTGAACAAAAGATCTCGCAAACAATAATATACCAATTTCACAGCTTTGCACACAAAAAACAAACACTTAATCGCTTTTCATTCACTACCCGTAATCCGTTCAGTCTCAAGGTGACCTTGAGTCTTGTTGAACAACAGTGCATCCAAACTGACTGTCTGAAACACTGAGGGAGAGACAGGGCTCTGGAGAGTGAAGAACATTTGGGCGGTTGTGTTGTGTAGGGTAATAGTGGGTTTTGCTGAACCTATGTAGTAAAAGTGACATATTATGTGTATATATTTGTACACGTCGTGGGAGAAAATGAATGTTTTTTTTTTTTATGTAAAAAAAGTAAACGATTGTGTGAGACGTGGGAGAAAGTGAGTGACGGCCCTAGCAACGCGTTTCATGCTTACTCGTCACACATTCCTCCAACCCCCACCCCCCCCCCCCCCCCCCCAAAAAACGCTTTGCTTCTATTTTTTTTCTTTCCCCCGGAGAGACGTGTCATAGTTCATTTACTGTCACACGCGGCGTTTACTCCAGTAAAACGCTCCACGGCGCTGTCCAGTACCTTTCTAATTACCTTTTAATTCAGCTTAATCGCACGGTGCCTAACGAAAAACGGTTTCTGGTAATTTGGGCTTGGCTAAATGAATTAGCGCAGTGAATGGCTGTGAATTGCCATGTGTGAAATGTAGTGGTTTGTAATGGTGTACTGTAAAAAGGGAGGGGAGGGTAGGGGAGGGGAGGGAGGGAGGGACTGAGGGGGGGTCGGGGGGGGTTACAGAGCATATTCCCAAGACATCAGCACTTCAGCCTCATACATTATGCCATAAGACTCGCCCTGTAACACAGTGACAATGGCCAGTTTGTCTGGGGGCCCCAGTCACTAGAGCATGTTTAAACTCAAGAAAACCACAAGGTAGGGTTTACA
>NC_044500.1:12744557-12789557 GCF_902362185.1 Chanos chanos | reverse complement strand
ACCCCGGTGCGGTGTTTGTAGACAAGGACCTGTTACCCAAAACACTCTTCAACAAGGACGGCAGGTAGAGTCACACGCTCGCGAACGGAAATGGTTTTCCCGTAATTTTCTCAATCGCATGCGCGCGTGGACACACACACACACGCACACGCACACACAAGCACGTTGTTTAAGCTGTGAAAACGTACACACGGTCACACAAAACGCAGTAACTGGGAGTGTTATTTGGCAAAACCGTGTATGTGCGAGTGACAGATGGGGAACAATGGGAAAAAGATGACATCATGTATCCTCCCCACTGCGCTACACCCCGTTTAAGGGCCGTCGATTAGCGACGGTCACTCCGCTAAAGGCCTGCGCTGAGGTTAAGCATTGACCCAGACCTCTTTCAGCTCCACGTACCTCATGGCCCAGTATATTTAACGCATCACATTGTCTCTTCCTCTGGTATTTTCCACTCTCAGATTTAAATACTGAACGATAGCTCTGTGATTGAATATGACATGTGTTACATTGAGTCAATAGTCTGTGAAGGAAAGTAATTGTTGTCCTTACTCCGGACTCTTCTGTATTTTTGCGGAGAGCCTGATCTGCTCCTTAAAGTCCGGTAGTCCTCTGACACTCATAGAAGCATACCAACAAACAGAGACACATATGCACTACATTCGGAACATACGTTACACATTGACGTGCGTTTGACCCATATTCAGCTATAAACATACACAAGAATGCAGTCTCTCTTAGTCTTTGGTTTTCCCACACATGCTCACCCACTCGCAAAGTTGAATAACAGCCCCAACCCACGACTTTCACATGAACTGAATGTGTCGCGTGTGTCTTCTGTAGCGACCTTGTTTTTTTTTTTTTTTCTTGGGTGTTTTTTTTTTTGGTGTTCTTTTTGCCCTCGACTTCAGTCACGCGCCACGAGCTGATGCGACTCGATGTCCCCTTTTGTCTCTCGCAGTGAGTTTAGCCACACGCCTCAGATACTGAACTACGTGGGAACTCAGGTGACGGTGAGGAAGGCGGACGGCTCTCTGGTCTACAGCGCCGTCTCGCCCTACCCCGCCCTGCTGCACGACTACGCCAGCTCCGCCCGCTGGGAAGACGCGGTCCGCCTGTGCCGATTTGCCAAGGTACCGGAGCCACTGGGTTTTGGGTGTGTGTGGCTCTGTGTGTGTGGCTCTGTGTGTGTGTGTGTGTGTGTCTGTGTGTCTGTGTGCATGTGCGTGTTTATTTTATACGGTGTGGCGCAATTACTCTTTCAGGACTTGCGAGATACACCCAAGCACAGATTTGATAGCTAAATAGGGCATTGGATTGCAGCCATTGAGGGAACAATATATATAGCCACAGCGAAGCCAAAAAAAATGGGAAAGGGCGAAGACAAAAAAAACATATTAGCCTGTTACATGATAAATTTTGTATATTCATTTTCTCGGTGGGAAACTGGGAAAAGTGAATGGTTAAGAAAATGAATGAAATCCCCTGGTATATATAGTAGTAATGTGGAGACTGAACTGTTTGCTCATTGAACTTTGGTGGAAAGTCAGGACGTGCTAAAGAGCCAGGGGGGCCCCGAGCCTTGCTTCGAGCTAATGATTTAGAATTAATTGTGTAATTAGCGACGTCTAAATTGCTAGCACATTGCGAATTGTAACCGGAGACAGCGCTGGGATTGGACGGGACGGGATCGAGGTCCGCACGGCTGGCTTTCCCTGAGCCTGGGAAAGTCCCATGTAATTCAGATCTGACTGTGAGACTCTCTCCGACACAGTGCGGTCTGTAGACGCGCGCACTGGTGTGTGTGTGTGTGTGTGTGTGTGTGTCTCAGCTGCGTGTCCATGGGTGTGTGAGAGTGTGTTTGTAACATATATATGTATGCATCTGCGTTCCATCCCTACAGCGTGGCCTTGTTGCTTGTGGATCTCTGTTAGTATCAGGGCCCTTTTGTGGTACTGATGTGGTCTGTCTTATTTAGTTTTCCCCCTTTTTTTTTTTTTTTTTTTTTTTTTTTTAGCTCTACTAAACTTTGTTTTATTTGGGACCAAATGCTTCTTTGTGTGCCTTAAACAAAACTCTCTCTATTATCAGTGCAACATTGCATTAGATCATATATTTAGCTGAAAGATAAACACATGCTGCAAGTGGCAAGACGTCTGCTGTGTTTATGTCTGTGTTTTTTACCGTCTGTCATTTCACAATGAACTGTCTCTCTGTCTCTCTGTTTGTCTCTTTCTTGTCTGGACCCATGTCTCGTGCCTCTGTCTCGCATCTTTCTCTCTCCCTGTCATTTAATTCATCTCCTCTGTGCATTTATCTGTGATGGACCACGGAGGAGCAGGTGAGTCTCTGTCCATCACCCCTCTCTTCTCTTTCTTGTCATCTGTCTAATTCTCTCCATCTTTAGCATCTTTATTTATCCCAACGTCTGGTCACGTTAACTGTATACCATGGCAGCTGTAGTTTCACAGTATTACTAATCTTTTCACACAAACTGATATATGTAATGTATATAATGTAGGGGGGGGGTTTGTTGGTTGTTGTTTTTTTGCTTTTGTTGCTGTCGACAAACGTCTAAACAGCAAGGTTTCTATAGGGTTAAAATGACCTGAGTCTTGCTGGCTGTGTGACAGGTTAACACTGATTATCTAAATCACAGCCCGACTACTGTTTTATGTCCAAATGTGCTTGCCGTAACTTGTTTTTCACGGACTGGTTGTGCTATATAATATGATAGTGTGCAGTATGTCACAATGCTTATTTTATATTTACACAGTTACAATATAGGATATAGGATATCAACAGCATATAAACAATACATTTTAATCCTAGATAAAGCCAGGGCCTCGCAACCCTAACTAGGATAAGCAGCTTAGAAAATGAATGAACGAACGAATGAATGAATGAATGAATGAATGAATGAATGAATGAAGCTGGGGCAAGAAATACTGAAAATTCTTTTATGATGGATAATGGGGGTTTTTTTGTTGTTGTTTTTTTTTTCCCCAGCATCGATGTCCATACATTTTAGTAACATTCGGCAATTAACTCTGAGAATACAGAAAAGATTTAAAGGAAGCCCCACAAACGTAATGGAGAAGCCAAATAAATGCAGTGACTAAGTGTTTGCTGTAGCAGCTGTTGCTTTTGTTGCTGTTGTTTTGGGGTTACTGTTATTTTTAATGGCAAGACTTTCCATCCTTGGGCACAGTGAAAGTCCATGATGTCTTAGCTGACGGTGGAGCAGAGGTTTTATGAGGTGGAGCCAGTGGTTTTGAATTTGTTTCTAATTAGCCAGTGTGACACCATTTACCGTACTCAACCAAACCTCCCTCCTTCCTCAACCCCCCCCCCCCCTCCCTCCCCCCTGCTCTTAATCTACTGCACAGAGGGCTAGATGCGTCTCTGGGTTTATGACACAGTAACCACATGCCTGGAGAGGCCCCCAAGGGCTCTAAAGAGATGCTGAGGGAATTTTAGAGCGCGGAAAAGGGACCTAGCGGAGGGAATTAGCCAAACTATTTTGCCTCGTCACCGCGTGAAGGACCTAGCCCCCTCCCTCCTCTTCGTTTCTGGTAAGTGTTGTCCCAGAAGCGGCTCGGCGGTTTTTCCGGGAGTAGGCGGGTTGCCACGGAGAAGCCAGGTAGAGTCCGTGATGCCAGAGTCTGAGGAACGGTCAGGGTTGACCAGCTTTTACTGCACAGTCAGTTATTATAACCAAAACGTGTGCACGAGCCCAGTGACCTAATGCTGAGTAAGAAGTGAAAGAGTGGAACTCTCTCACCTGATTTGGCCCTACACTGTGTGCAATCCTGTGTCATAGACCCACAAAATTGGTGGCCGGTGATGTCAGACTGTTTTTCTTCATGGTTGTAGTATCTGCGGGGGTTTTTTTTTTTTTTTGTTTTTGTTGTTGTCGTTGTCCCCTTTTAGTTAATCCTCGTGTGATGATTATTGTGAATATCATGTAGTCATTTTGGGGACCTATAAATATTTTGTTAGCAAGATTGTAAATATGTGGTTTAAGTGAGGTTGTGAATGTGGGGAAAAAAAAAAAAAAGCAAGAAACTTTTGTGTGTGTGTGTGTGTGTGTGTGTGTGTGTGTGCGTGTGTGTGTGTGTGTATGTGTGAGTGTGTGTATGTTTGCCTTTGAAATTATACTGAAGTTACTCAGGCCTCTTTCTTCTCTCTCTCTCTCTCTGTCCCTGATCTTCTCGTCTGCTCCTCTCTCCCTTCTTCCCACCCCACTTTCTTTCCTCTTCTTTATCTGCCTCTGAGTGCCACACTAACAAGGCCAGTGTCGAGACAGGGCACATGACTAATGGGACCCCGTGGAGACAAGAGTGTAATGACCCTGCTTCTCTCATAATAACCTCAGTCTTAAACGGGACAGACCAGCATGTTAAAACACACGCGCTGTCGCCACGGCGCCACCAAGGACTCTCCCCCGCCGTTAGTCCTGTCCCCGCGCTGTCCCCCTGTCCCGTTTTTGACATTCCCTCGCAAAGCACGAATCGAAACCACCAATGTATACAACTCGGAGATGCTGTACGTAAGCACCGCAAAAAAGCCAGCCAGCTTTATTTACAGAGAGAGAGCGCTCCACTGTTACTACACGCAGTTCAGCTGCCCTAAGCCAGTTGTGTTGTGTGTTGCGTATTGCTTTTTTTTTTTTGCTTTCTTTCTTTCTTTCTCTTTTTCTTTTTCTTTTTCTTAATGCCTTTTTTTTTCTCAACCTCCCAACCCTCTTTCTTTGTTATTGTTGCATGGGTTGGAATGTAAACCAAACAAGAGGCTTTATGCCAACTTTCCATTGGGGTCTTGTAATGTAGGAGTTAACATGGAGGAGAGCTCCACAACGTCAAAGGAAGCTGCACATTATGTTGCATGGACTTGACCACCCTCCCACCCCCCCCCCCCCCCCCCCCCCCCCCCCCCCCCACCTCAGAGGGGGCTTAGGGCTTGAATCTTACAAACATCCTGCCTCACTGGCCCCTCGTATGCTGTCCATATGACAGAGATAACTCAAACACCTTCCCCCCAAAACCAGGAGGGGTCAAATGGGGTGGAACAGGGCGCTGCACTACCATGTGGACGGTGGAAAAATTGACATGAACTTGGGCATTAACTGTTTAGTTAGAGTGTGACATGAGCTGCGCTCGTAGGTGAGGCGGAAGCAACTCTATAAAATCTTAAAGAAAAAAAATCTCCAGTTCAGTTCTACTAAATAGGTAAGATGTGTTCCCATTGGTTGCTTTTTTTAAAAAAAAAATGTTTAATGCTCTTTTTGCCTACAGGACCAGACGCTCTGGGCGTGTCTGGCTGGCATGGCGATGGCCAGTAGGGAGCTGACAACAGCGGAGGTGGCCTATGCTGCCATTGGAGAGGTAAGTCTGTCCATCATCAAATGTGGGTGTGTGTTAACGTTACACACACAACAGTAAATGACTCTTACCATTGCATTCTCCGGTTACTCTCTTTTGTACAAAAGGTTTTACCAAAGTGTAACACTGTATTTCTATGTGTTTGTATTTATTTATAATGATTTATATTAAAAATGAAATCTGCATTTATTTACAATGATTTATTTATAATTATATTTTTCCTTTGTAAAACGTGTTACAAAAAAGGTTAAAGAATTTCTTGTGGCCGATAGAGTCTCCGATTGATCTAGCACTGAAAATTTTTCATTTACATCCGATTAACATTTACATCTGAAGACACAAAGTTTTAGCTTACCAGTCTTTCTCTCTCTCTCTCTCTCTCTCTCTCTCTCTCTCTCTCTCACTCTCTCTCTCTCTTTCCCTCTGTCACTCACCCTTCCCTTCTCTTTGTGTTCGTTCTCTGGGGCTAGGTGGATAAAGTGCAGTACATAAACTCGATAAAGGAGCAGCCGTCTAAGGAGTCATCTGTGGCTCACATCCTGCTCTTCAGTGGGCATGTGCAGGAGGCAGAGGCCACACTGCTGCAGGCTGGTCTCATTTACCAGGCCATTCAGGTTCACATCAACCTCTACAACTGGGACAGGTCAGACCTCTGTGTGTGTGTGTGTGTGTGTGTGTGTGTGTGTGTGTGTGTGTGTGTGTGTGTGTGATTGTATGTGACTGTGTGCGCGCGTGGGTGTTTGACTGTGCGTGTGTGTGTGTGTGTGACTGACATGACAGCGCATGTACCTCTTTGTGCGTACGCACGTGTGTGTGTGTGTGCGTGCATGTGTGCGTGTGTTTGACTGTGTGTGTGTGTGTGTGTGTGTGTGTGTGTGTGTGTGTGTGTGAAACTGTGTATGAGTGTGCGTGTACTTCTTTGTGCGTACATACGCATGAAAATTGATTCTAAATGATACTCATCTCTCCACAGGGCTCTTGAGTTGGCAGTTAAGCACAAAACTCATGTGGATACAGTCCTTGCTTACAGACAGAAGTTTCTGCAGGACTTTGGCAAAAAGGAAACCAACAAAAGATTCCTCCAATACGCTGAAGGGGTAGGACACAAACGGCATTCCACTACATGAAACCCTTACTCAGACTCTCGGCTAGCTTTAATCAGGGCTTTGCTCATTGGGAGTGTTCTTTAATGAGCTTGAGTGTTTTGAAAAATAGAACCGATTGGGAGCGGTGTGATTTTTAAAAATGAGTTCCAGACTTAAGATCGGACTTAGATGAAATTGTTGACTGCACCAAGAAGATAGATAAACACAGTACAGGGAAATAGGATGAACGCAATCAGCCTCTATAAATCCCACTGACCCTTTGCTGCCTCTGTGTGTGTGTGTGTGTGTTTGTGTGTGTATGTGTGTGTGTATGTGTGTATGTATGTGTGTGTGTGTGTATGTGTGTTTGTGTGTGTGTGTGTGTGTGTGTGTGTGTGTGTGTATGTGTGTGTGTGTGTGTGTGTGTGTGTGTGTGTGTGTGTGTGCGCGTGCATGTGTGTAGGTGGAGGTGGACTGGGAGAAGATCCAGGCTAAAATTGAGATGGAACTGACCAAGGAGAGAGAAGGAGCTGCCACCCAGTCTGTCCGGAGCAGCGTTCGCCGATAAGAGCCCGTCGCCGCGTGTGCCTGCCCTCTCTGTCATTCTCCATGCTTTTGGATCACGTCCGCTGCCCAGTTTATTTATGAAGCGGAACCAATCTAAGATCAGGACTTTGGATGGTGATTTTATATCGTACCAACAGGTTTTTTTTTTTGCCTTGGTTAAAATGAGTAAGGACACTGTTTAGCTTAAAATCGTCCAGGACATAAAATCATAATTAATGGCACTCAGTTCTCTCTATACAAGCTACCCTTGCCACTCTTACATCATGGGCCGTATTAATGTCACACAGAAGGTCATGTCTGCTCTAGACTGTTCCAGACTTTTCTTCTCCAGTAAAGTAGGATTTGGACATATTTTCTTCATCTCTTTCATTCTTTGTTTATCATATTTTAATATTTATATCAGACAAATGTATGTCATCTTTGAAACGTGTATGGACAACACTATAGCACTGCTTCTATGTAAGCTGTTTTTTTTTTTACATTATTTTATTTTATATGTTTGAGACACACCTTATTTTCTGAATAAAAAAAAAAAACACGTTTGAAAATATGTATGAGGAATAAATGTCGTTATTAAATTAAATGCGTGCCTGTTTATGTTTGCAGTGATAAGAAGACTGGATATGGTAAGACAGCATTAATTTATCTTTTGGTTGGGTTATGAAATGTGCTCACCATGCGAGTATGTCCCCTGGCTTTGTCCCAGTCCGTCACAAACTTCTTACACCCAATCTGTCTCTGCTCTCTTCAACTCTGGACAACCAGAAAATGAGAAGCAGAATTCCCCGTCTTTCTCTGTCTCATTCCTACTCTTTTCTCAATCTTAAACTCCACCTTTCTTTTCATCTTCTTTTCTTCTCTCTCTTCTCCTGCTCTTAATTCGTTTTATCTTTCATGTTTGTTTGTATGGGGGTTTTTTTTTTTTTTTGGTATACTGCTTTTAGTAAGCTGAGGTTAAGGCCACGTAGACACACAAATGTAATAATGTGACACAAATTGTTTCAGATTATCAGCACAGTAAGTGTCATAAATGGGATTTGTTTCAAAATTAAAGTTTAATCAGAGTAACAATGGCGTCACAGTGAGACGCAAAATTAATTTACAACAACTCATTTACCATCTGTTTTCCATACACGTCATTTTGCTTTATGTTGCTGACTTGTGACATACGGAGGTTTTATATGAGTCCCAAAGGCTGTGTTTGGGTGGATCAGACACCTACATCCTGGGTCTGAAGACAGCTCTGGACATTGGCAGCAAAGTCTCTCTCTCTCTCTTTCTCTCTCTCTCTCGCCCCCCCCCCCCCCCCCCCCACTGTACAGTACACTTTCTTACTGTCTCTCAAAAGTTCATCTTTCTCTGTCTCCTTCCTCTTCTGCCCTTTCTGTCTGTCTCTCTCCCTCTCTATCTATCTGATTCTTTTTGATTGATTTCATGTGAAGAGGTCTCTCCATTCACAAGTGCTTAAACAAGTCATGACGCATCGTAAATCTATTGGGTTGACTTCGGATCATTACTTAAATTGAATTACAGACAACCATAGCCATCTGTGGTCTCTGCCCCACTCATCATCATCCCGTTCAGATTTTCATCCTTCTAAAGGTCTCGGAGATTCACTTTATGAAACTTTCTCAAGGCTTAGAATGCGCGCATAAGTCAACACATTGACAAAGGAGAAGATGCGCCAAACTGACAACATCCGCACCAGTACACGAGTTATACGCATTTCTGGCCGAACATGAACGAATGCATATATTCCTGGCACGTCATTCAGTTCCTGTTGTGGAGAACACTCCATATTCCTCAGACACAACCTGGCAACATTCACCCACCTAATGGGGTCTAATGCCCATTGATCCGTGCTCACTTTTGGTTCTGTTTGACCAGCTTCGGGCAGATTGAATAACTGCTCTACTGGCACGAACCCTGTATTTACAAGAGAAGTTTGATATGATCACATCATATATTCTGCCAAGACAACCTTATACTGGGCGACTTTCTATTCGTGAAGTAACGTGATCAGGGGAATGCCTGAATAGTACGGGTATCCGGATCGCTTGCTCGTTTATGGATCGCATCAATTCTATCTCTGTCTGTAGATGGGCTTAATCCGTTCTTGTGGAATGAAATATGCCATCACTGTGAGCGGCAGTGCGGACCGACTCCCACCGTCCTAAAGACGGGAAGATGCAATCGATGACTGTGTCATATCAGAAACTGAAGGTCGAAGCTAAAAAAACAAACAAACAAAAGAAACAAACAAACAAAAAAAAAAAAGAAAAAGAAAAAGAAAAACAAAACGAAAAAAAAACCAAGCTATGTTATTTTATGCGTAGCATTGAAAAAGCAAATAGAATAGAAGGGGAAAAAATCTTGCTTTGTGGTTTGGATTGTGACTGTCCACATTTACAATACATAATTGATTTATCTGGAGGGCTCATCGAACTTTGCTCAAAACTTTTTAGGAGACCGCCCGACTCGCTGTAGAAGCAAAGGCGACGTTTTATTTCTGTGCAAATCGGAGAGCTAGAGAATAGAAAATAGAACATTACCCGTTGAAAATAATTACTTTTATGTGTTGCTCCGTCTGATGTGTCACCCGTCCTAACATTTCATTTTACCTACAAATCTTCCTCTTAATTCCGCTTAAAACTTTTTTTCTTGTCTTGTCTTACAGGGACTGAAAACTGGACAATCAGTTTTACAGCATTCATTTTACAACCGTTCTCATGGGCTCATTTTCTGTGAGCTCAGGGAGGGCTGTTACTGATTTTGTTACTGATTTACTGCAGTTTTGTGGTGTAAGTATCCGAGCTATACCCACGCATTTTTTTATTCCAAATTCTGTGCAGGATACTTCCATTGCATATTTAAATCTTTAAATTTGAAGACAGTTCAGCCTGTAGGCCTCGGGACAAATTGTCCCTAGCCCATTAGACTGATAAATTTGTTTTTATATGCGGAGTTGACGCCCTCTTTTTAAATTAGTTGCCTGCAGCTGCTTTACGACAAATCATTGCATTTTTCTCACCAGCCTCGTTGGAATTTCTACATTTCTTTTTTCTCTCCACACACTGGGTCATGTGTGATATGCGTATTATGCAAGGTCGCGCCGCGTTATACGCTTCTGTGGATGGGACCATGCACTGGTCCAACCGTAAAACTCATGGTTCCAGGCATCGCTCGCTCGCTCTCGCGTTGCTGATATTAGTAGGCTATGTTTCTCTGATTTCAGTGACGAAAAATTTTTTTGTTATCTTTTACCTCGAAGGCTCAGATCAGTATGATATTGTTTCACAATCTGATATATTGTCGTGTAGCACTGATCCAGATACAAATGAATATGCCCCCCCATCTTTTTTTTTTATTTGCTATGATGTTTTGGCTCTGACAAATGACGGATAATGTATGACTCCAGGGTCACTGAAATACCCCATTACAGTTTTATAAGTGCTGTAAGATTTCATGTGACTCCACACTGAAAGGAGCTGTTTGTCCTCTAACAAAACGTGCCAGTTTCAGAAGGCGTTAGCCGTTTATTTTACCTCCACCTAACACCAAAAATACAAAAGAGAAGTCACTGTCAGTTTATAGGCTATTACAAAACTCCACACTAATAATGGACAAAACTTCGGCTCACATAGCTTAAAACATTCACTGAAATAATTCGTAATTGCACTTATGTTTTGGTAAATAATTCCATATACACTATTCAGTAATAAAATACAAACATTTTGATTTGTATTGGTTAAACAGAGTTCCGAGAGATCCTGACGGCGTTGGAGTTCCCCATTCTCTCTTCCCTCATTCCCATCGCTATCCCTGGAACTGTTCCATGCCCATGAGACGCCGCCAGTAGGTTATCATCCGACCGGTCTCTGTCCACCTCCTGCATGGTTTCCTCGTACGTCGGTAAATACTTCACCTCGTCATACGCTGGTAGCTGCAAGACCGGTGAGGTGAAGTCCCCGACGCTGTACTCCGGGATTCGATCTAGCAGTGAGTCCTGGGACGCCGTGATGTGACCATGGAGAAGCGAGGGATCCTCCGGTCTATCGTGATGTCTACGAGGGCGCGGGCAGATGATTCGCTGGATGAAGTAACCCATTGCGAAAAGCAGGAGTAAAATGAGGATGCCCGACAGTTTGCGTGCGATCCATCCGATGTTGTCGAAGAAGGTGTGCAGTGGCAGCCTACAGCATCGGACTGTCGCACTACCGTTGCCCTGAGTGCAACATCGTTCATCCTCGTCGCACTGAATATCTCCACAGTTCCGTAGCGCTTGACAGGCGTAAATCCCGAACGTTGTCAGAAAAGTGATGCACGTTCTTATGTCATTAGGGAAACTAATCATGCTTTGATCTTTAATTATCTGGTGTGATGTAGCTTTTTGTGATGCTCTCCCTGGGAAAACGTTCCAGTAGTGCAGTTTGTCGGTCTCAATTTTTTCTTATATTTCCGATCATACTGCTGGTGCGGCTGTTCATCGCATAGTAGTAGAGGTGAACTGCAAGTGGTACCGGACACCCCCTACACCCCCCTCCCCCCACCTTAGTCTGTGCGCTGGACAGTGCGTGCGGCGGTGAGCTTACTACAGTCTCTTACATCATCGAGTTGAACAAACAGCCCTGATAGTGCTAAAATTTTGATTCGATTTTGTCCTCTTCTCTGCTTGAAATATGCTGAAACTGAAAACTGGCAGTCATAATTACTCTATCAAATCAGCATTATGTCGCTTTGCCAGTGTGTCACGGTGGGATTTGACGTCACAAATACATCAAATCAAAAATGCATGACACTTACTGTGGGGTTCCAAAGGGCCTTTAAGTGCGCCGACAATTACATTAGTGTCAGTACACCCATGAGAATCATGAAGGAATTTATGAGCTAAGACGTAAATATAGATTTCCTATAGTCTTTGTAATATTTTCTTTACAGGCATGTCTGTCACAAAGCTCTTGTGTGCTAATTAAAAATAGCTGAAAATCAGTTTAATCACAATAGTCAGTTTCTCTGACTGCTGTTTTTCTGTTTTCTTGTGTCGCATTGGACACTTCAACATGAACAACAGGGCATCGCAAACTGATTGTCCGAGCAACATGGAGAAGAACTAGCCCACTGAATACTCGTTACAGAAATCTAAAATTGAAAGGATTGTGTTTAATGTCGTTCTTCTGTTGTTAAGTCAGCTTTGTACTCGAGACACGTCAAAAATACATCTGTATCGCTATCTATCTATCTATCTATCTATCTATCTATCTATCTATCTATCTATCTATCTATCTATATATATTTAAATAAATATTTAAATATAAATGTACATGTGAAGTATGTATAGATACATATCTATGTATGTATGTATGTTTCTATCTATCTATCTATCTATCTATCTATCTATCTATCTATCTATCTATCTATCTATCTATCTATCTATCTATCTACATATACATACATATACGTATTCATTTATTTTGCAGGATTTTTTAAACGATTTGTTTTCCTTTGTGAATGAACCAGATTCACTCCGATTTGGTACACATTTTTATTGTTGTTGTTGTTATTATTCTTATTATTATTGTTATCATTATTGTTGTTGTTGTTGTTATTACAGTACACTTTGTTACTTACTTTTCCTCTCTGTTTTTCTAGTCTGGTTTCAGTCGATATTCACTTCTCATAGGCTAATGCACAGTACGCTAAACTCAATTATCAGAGCATTATGCTGTAAAAAAACCCTGGAACGGAATCAGCACAGCAAACATAATTTATTCAGGATCATATTTCTGCCTCTAATCTGTCTCAATCACTGACATAGATACAAACATCATAGGCATAATGACACAGGCAAATAAACAGCATGTATTTTTAAACGTCTTTACTTTGTTCAGGCAAGTCAAATCAATATTTACAGAGATCTTGTTCACCAAGTTGTCTATGTCTGACTTTTCTTTTATCATCCTTTCTCTCTCTAGTTGATGTAAACATCTCTGTCTTCCCACTCCTTTTCTGTCTCTCTTCTTCTCACGCCCAGAGTCATTATGTTGCTCTTAATACAACTTTCTACCACAGAAAGTACTCTCCATATAATCAGTCTTTACCCACAACTCTCATCAGTTTTCCCCTCTCATTCCTCATACCACACAGTTCACATATTGGGATAATGCTTTCTCTCTCTCTCTCTCTCTCTCTCTCTCTCACACACACACACACACACACACACACACACACACACAGACAATCCTAATTGGATACTGTCATCTGATTTTTTTTTTCTTCTTTTACAGGAAAGGGGGAATTAGTGCTTTTAGTCTTAATGGCAGAAACCAAATCCACCACTCTGTGTCAATATGACCGCACCCATAGCTGACACTGAGGGGTGGGATTTAGAGACAGCGGAGTGACACAGACATGGTGGCTACATTTGAAAACATGCTGCATGTCAGCTGCATGTCAGAGTTAAGTGAAGTGAAAGAAAAGGGAAGTCCACGCTGGGTGACCAGAGGCAGTTGCGGTGATTGGCCGACGTGAGTAGTGTGAGAAGCTGAGGTGAGTGAGTTTGTGCGATGAGCCCGATTGGATACAGCTAAGCCTTTGGGGGGGGGGGGGGAAAGTGTTTTTCATGGATCAGACAGTGATGTTGCTTGTCCCTGTAAGGAAAAGCAATGTGTTATCGTCCCATGTATGATGTAAAAAAAAAACAAAACAAAACAAAAAAAACAGTACGGCCGGCGTAGTTGGGCTGAATTATAGCAGTTACTTTTCAAAGATTAATAAAGCTATCCATTTCTTAATGTGATATAAAGCCCTTGTGTTGCACTTCATAATTCTGTCTGATGAGAACAATAACTTGTGCATTTTGATGAATGGATGACATTTATATTCATATGGCACTGATCTATCTTCTGCATGAAGTTCAATGTTTCACATTAATTATGAACAAACCGGTCATGTCAGGTCATCATCTTTATTAATAGGCCCAGTGATGACGTGGCCCAAAAGCAAGTCACAGGCCCTGCAATGGAGTTCAAATAGCTATTGAGAGTCTCTCTTCTTCCCCAAGCCCCTGTTACTGTCCTCGAATTAACAGTTCATGTTCCATGTACGATGCACGACAACGTAAATCTCGAATGAAACGGAAATTAAACTCTGAGCGTATTTGCGCGCGCTGTGAGATGAAACGACGACCTGTTTTATTAAGCGAAAAAAAAAAAGATGTGTCGCGTCGTATAAGTGAGAATTCGTATCTAAGAAATCCTGTCGGTTTGAATTTGTGCTAGAGAGCAGGACGTGTGGATTCTGATAACTAAAAGGAGATGAAGTGAACGAAAAGAAGCTTCACACCAGCTATTTTACACCCACGGACTTCCTCCTTCCCCTTATCGCTAGGCTGACTGCGCAAGTATGCATGTATCTTGGCAGGCAGATTAGTCAGCAACTTGGTTTTCTTTGAAGAGAAAGGGCAGAATTCTCATTCTCTCTCTCTCTCTCTCTCTCTCTCTCTCTCGCTCTCTCTCTCTCTTTGACAGAAATCCGTTTTCATATCCAACCAGCGAGGGACTCCACCGTTTGTGCTGCCTAATAGGTTTTTCTGGGACAAGCAAAAAGAAATCCTCAAATGTCACTTTTGCGAAGTGTCACATGAGAATGACCAGTCAGCTTGTTTGCTCCTTTTCCTCCAGAAACTCCTGGTTCGGACAAAGAAAAAAAAAATTGTGGAGATTGGAGATTGTAGTTTTAAGCTTCAAAGCCAGCTAATTTTAGGGGAATTCAAACAACATTAAAGCGGAAAAGGTAATTTAGGTCACTTACGACTTTGGTAATCCATTTTTGCTAAGCTTTGTCCTTATTTGTTGATTTTGATCCTAAACTGAGAAACTTGGCTAGCTTTTTTTTTATTATGTCTCTATTTATAATTTAGAGTTGGCAGAACACTAAAGGAGTTATAAAAAAAAAAGAGAGAGAGAGAGAGCAGTATGCCATTTAAAGATTCAAATCAAATGTTTATAGTGTTTGCATTTCACATTCAACTCTCTTCCTTGGATTCTTTAAGAAAAATACCCATGCATGTATCCATGTGTTGATTCATTCATTCAGGCCGCTCTTATCATTTCCTGTAGGGGAGTACCTGTCTGTTTTTTCCACCTTATCTGTACTAATCCCTCTAAATTGAATGATGTTTTAAGGCATTGATACCACAGTAAATCCCAGGAATCATTCCAGCGTTAATAATTGCTGCAGAACTCACAAGACACCTGTACTATAAATTACTGGTCCACTGTAAGTCACACAGAAAGGTCAAAGGTCAGTTGTTTGCTTGGGAGTTACAAGAGGCATTAGAGCGGACAAAAGTCGACTTTTATAATGTCTACAAAACCTCTTACGTGGTTTCCCTTCAACACACATCATCAAAACCTGATTATGATGTCACATCCTGCCTCATGACCCCCCCCCCCCCACCTCCCCCGATATGACTAATGGGAAGTCCTTATGGGAAGTTCATCAGCCCCTTCATTTGCCTGAACCCTTTGCCCACCCACACCGTAAAACTGAGCATAGCGGGGATTCCCTGGCGGGAAAGGAGGATTTTTAGAAGGGGGGGGGGGAATCCCGGAATGAGGATGTGTGGGACGGCAAGAGGAGACTGGAGCTCTCCTGAGGCTGAAAAAGCCCTAAAGTCACAAAGCCGTGGGGGGCACCTTCTCCCTGCTATTGTCCCAGTCGCAGATGAGTCAGTGTCTGGGACGTGTTTGATGGGTACAGTACAAAAAAAAAAAAAAAAAGTGAATGCACACAGGCATTATGGACTCACGCAAGCAAATACACGGTACAGATGAAAGCAGTGCAGATTCACAGACTGTACCTATTGAACACACATTTACAAAAAGGCAAGTGCCAAAACACACACACACACACACACAAATGCATGCAGGAAATCTCATACTTAGAGTTGTATACAGGCAGTACCTTTAGATTAAATATAGACTTGAGCTCAATCATTACCAGAACTGCTCTTTTGCAGGGGGGATATTTTTACCCCACCTCCTACACACTGTCGGCTGACTCACGCGTCCAGGGGGCTCTCGGGTCCGAGAAGGCGCCTCTCCTTCTATTCTCCCGCTCCCCACGCCTACATTCCCAGTTCCAGACACGGTCCACCATGAACTGTGTAAGGAAGGCAATTTGCCCCGAAGCATGGGAGAGAGAGAGAGAGAGAGAGAGAGAGAGAGAGAGTGTGTGAGAGAATAAATGTCCAGAGCTCTCTTCAGTAACCGTGTGTAGGTGTTGGATCCACCCAAACACAGCCTGAGGGACTCTTGTAAAACTCTATGTATGTCACAAGTCAGCGGTATGAAGCAAAATAGCATGTTTGACCAACATATGGAAAATCCTCCTAGCAGAACAATTTAAATATCTATATTTAAGGTCCTTACTTTTTATTCGCATCTTATTTTGGAGATGCATTTGCAATTTTACCTGACAACAACTTAGGCCTACTTATGGAGTACATCTGTTCTTGTTTCTGCATTTTGTGTCTGTATAAACTTAATTTCATCAGTTTAAGACAAAAATCGACAAATATGACTGGTTTTTGTGAAGTGACAGAGACGTACAATTTTTAGTTTTCTCTTTCATTCAGTCACTTCTCTTCTTAGAATTCATGGGTGGTATTTAGGGTTTTGAGCATGGAGTTTTTGAGCAGTTTTGTGTATGAGTCTGTAATGACTAAGGTCAGGAGTGGGAAGACTTATAACTGATCTGAGATCACCATCTTGACTCTCAGTGTCCAATTCCTCTTTCTAGCTTTTCTCTTCAGAGTATTGATCTACTTCTCCTTATCCTCAGCTAAAGCATTGGGTTGTCCTGTATCGCTGAGCTGAGCTCTCCCAGAGGGGTTTTCCACACATATTCTTTCTCTTTATCCCTTTGCAGTCTTTATCCATCCGTCTCTTTTACTGTTACTTCTCCTCTGTGTGGGACTTGTTCTCTCTCTCTCTCTCTCTCTCACTCACACACACACACACACACTATACTCCCCAAGAGAAAGTGTGAGAGAGAGAGTAGATTCACTCATCCTTCCTAGCCAAGCCTATGATCGATAGGAGAGCCTTTGATCCACCAATCAAATCTCCCTCACCCTGCTCTCTGACTCCTGGGACACTGCTGGAAGAAAGCTCCACTCTGAGGGATGGAGAGAAGCTCACTTATGGATTTTCTACGGGTTTTGATTTTCTCTGCATTCTGCCACAGATGCATTATCTTCGCCACTGCAGCTCCAGCCATGATTATGGTTTCACAGAGTCTGTGCGTCCTTTGGCGACCCATACGAACCTTGTCTGGCTTTTGCTTCAGTGATTACATTTGACAACTGAAATTGAAATGTGACTTAAACCAAAACATTGCTCTCCAGTCAGACTTTTTTTTGTTGTTTTTTGTTTTTTTTGATGAGAGCTAAAATAAATCTCGGTGAATTCAAAGACCCATTAAAATTCAGTGAAGGTATGAAATTCAGCTGGCTATTATTTGTCCATATCTATATTACATTATAATTGCTAAGTAATACATGCCAGTGTTTGAGCGTGTAACACTTTTAGCCAATATTTGTCTGGATCGGTGTAGACATACTTGTTTGCCATTCGTGTAATTCTGGAGCTGACGTGGGAATAGGTCCTCTCCCATCGCGTTAAGGATAACTACAAACAGTAGTAAGGCGACACCTTGTGTTAAATTGATAGCACTGCACTCTCACAACATCACTGCATATTCCCGCTCAAAGTTGTCTGCCCCGCCTATCCTCCATAGAGATACCCTGGTAGTACCTTGTAGGCCTGGACTACAGCTCAGGTCTGGATGAAGGAGGGGGGAGTTTCCCACATTAGTCATCTGTTTTTTCAGCGGTTAATTATTTTCTCAATAGCAAACGTAGGCTACTACTATGAATGAACATTACAATAACTGCAGGTAGACATTAGAGCACACTGTGTGGTAGAAGGCAAAATGGATTTTAGATATAGGCACTTTGGTTAGGAAACATAACTAAACAAAGGAACTTTCATATGTACACTAATGCAACATCTTATGTAATTTGGCCTTCAGTGTGTAAGAATTAGTGGTATGTTGTAACTATAATGTAGGTATAAATTGTTGCAACTTTTGGGATTGCCATTGTGGCTATATGAATATTAGAATTAGAATTAGAATCTCTGTGACCGCGCACACAGACTGTGAGCAGTGAGTAGTGAATTTAACCTCTGCATTTAACCCATCCTGCACCTGGGGGCTAGTTTTGGGGTTAAGTGCCTTGCCCAAGGGTTAGGGTTGGAACAGCCGTGGATGTCAGAGGGGAAAGCGGTGTTCACCCACTCCCCTGTCCACATTTTTCCTGCCAGTCCCAGGGATTGACCTTGTGGCCCGGTCCCCTGACCGTTGAGCAACGGCTGCCCAGTTATGTATATACATATACATACACACACATACATACATACACACACATATATATACACATATACGTGTACATATATGCAAATATATGTAAATATGTACAAAAAGTTGCTTATATTGGTTATGCTGGACCACAGGTATTACTCTTTTGAGTGAAGTTTTTATGTTCTCCTCTGTAATTCAAAAATTCTTATTCGTCATTGGTTTACTTAGAAGCTAAACAACAGGGCAAGAATCTGATCATGTGATTATTTGTCCATTTTTAACGTTCTTAGCAAGCTACACTGACAAATCTCCACATACACACACATACACTGTAGATCAGATTTTTAATGGCTACAGAACGGAGGTAACTCGCAGTAAACCGGGGCAGAGAGCGGGTAAATTTTGCTCCTCCCTTCGCTGAGTCGCTTCCCTTGCCAGCATGCTTCTATTGATCTGTAGTGTATGTGGATTGACATGAGCTAGGCAGCCATGAATTAGTGGGTTCTCGGTCCATAAAGTATTAAGATTGGTGCCCTGTGTGAATTATCAGGCTTTGAAAACAAGACTAATTGTAAACACATTGTAGACCAAAAATGAGTGCTTAGCATCGTTTACAGGCAGTCAAATGTAAGCGATACATCTATTTCGTTTAAATTCTCTGTGCATATAGTAGTCCCCTTTCATCTGTTGAATCAGTGATATAAGTTAAAGTTGAAAAGTGAACTATACAGACAACTGAAGTACTTTACGCTATTGAATTTGGAGGGAAGTCAATACATCACTTATCGACGTAACTCCTTTATCACCGATTGTGCATTTCCCGGGGATCAAGTGTGACAGCGTCGGCAGCACTGCGGAGCATCTCTGTTGTTGTTTGGGTTGCAATAATTTGCAAGTCTAACGTCACATTCAGGAAATATTCCGAGAGTCACCTTGATACCCGACGTTGAGCGAAATATGGTGGCTGATATGGCAAGTTTTGGAGATTCCAAACAGGCGGAGGAAGGGTAAGAGGGGCGATACAATTTTTTTTTCTTTCGTTAATAAACCGCGTTAGATTCAATAGTCCGCGCATCCATTTCATATTGCATTCTGGACCGAAAAGTGTTTAATGCATTGGAAATTTGAAGTTACCTACTGCAGTGTACGTTTAATTACTAACACGTGTTAAAAACATAACACGAGTATTTAAGCATGGTGTAGCTTAATAGTGAAGCAACCTGCAAAGTGCTTTTACTAACGCGACAAAGTGAAACTAAAGCGGAAGCGCCATGATGTCTTTGTTCGCCTCATCTCTGACTCATCAGTCCTACTGTACAGAGAGGCTGACCAAACATATTTGACCAGTATTAAACTGATTGGTATTAACAGCTCTTTACTGTGGACTGTGGGCATTCATCATCAGGGTTAATGGTGGAGATTGATGCTTAGCCGCTTCCTCATCATACCATGCGCAGTCTTACATTTCTTTAAGCTGATACATTTTAAACAGTTCTATGGCAATTTACAAGACTAAACTAACCTATATTGTTTAACGTAGCACGAAGGATACTCTAACCTCTGTTTGAGTCCTACGCAAAACACCTGCACTAACCCTCTAACCATGTAACATAGACGTTCAGCATAGCTAATACTACCGATATGGTGTTTCACTGACATTGCTTTGAGATTCTCGCTATTGTAAGTTTATTATCATGTTGTCTATTCCTTAATGTCGAGCCGGGTGAGACAAATTAGGATTAGACGAAACCGATAGCACACACGAGGGATGCTAAAATGTCTTTCTACACTTAGCCCTAACTGAGCCTTATATTTTATATCAAAAACATTTTTAAAAGTTACATACAACGTTACAGAACGTTGTTTATTGGGTTTGTTTTTTTTCTGTTTCGTGGGTGGGACTGTTGCCCTGTTATGGGTATTCTAGCGAAGGAACTCTTTTGTTTATCTAATTCTCACAGACACTGCACAAATCCTGTGTGACACTGCACACACGCACATACCGTTGTCACGACACTCTCTCTCTCTCTCTCTCTCTCTCTGTCTCTCTCTCTCTCTCGGAAAGTCCCCTGCAGACCACATCGCTAACGTGTTTTGTACTTTGGCTTTCACTAAAAAGATATAATATCATAATGGACAGGTTCAGCCCTGAAACGTTTTTTGTCTGTTTGTTAAGCATAAACAAATGACATTACGCTCTTCGATTGTGTTTCGTTTCTTCAAGTGTACACATTCATTTCCTAGTTCTCTAAGTTGTTATCAGTCTCTATCATCCCCAACTGCCCGTTTTTACAAAGAAAAAAACTGGTGGAAAACTGAATAGACGTGACCTAATTTCAGTCCCGCATTTTTTTCATTGTTTTTACTATCAGGCCTTAGGCCATTTTTTCCTTACCTGTTGGCATTTGCAAACGGGTTTAATCATGTGATAATAAATAACCACAGTAGAATTTAAAACAAGAGTATCTTTTGTGATTCACAAAAAGAAAACTCTGCCCCCTGAATTCTCATTTTCACTTTAACTCCTTCATATCCTGTTATTGCTCTCTCTCTCTCTCTCTCTCTCTCTCTCTCGCTCTGTGTGTGTGTGTGTGTGCGAGTGCTCCTCTGCTTAAGATTAATCAGAGTCATTTCTGTATTTACTCAACAAAACTGAGCAACAAGTAAATTCAAAGCAATAGAGGCAGAGAGAGAGAGAGAGAGAGAGAGAGAGAGAGGAAGTGAGAGGTGAATGTCTTTCATCCATGGACAGCAACTGGGCGATGTTTCCACTGTTTACTATGTTCACCCATCCTTCCTTTTTTTTTTCTCTCCGTACTCCGGTCACGTGTCTGCTTAACCCGCCAAGTAAACTCCTCCTTTAACTTTTCTCAATGCTCTATAAACTTTATCCCTGTCTTACTTGTATACCCACATCATAAATCACATGCAATTTTAAAACCATAAGAATTTCTCAGGTTTATATTTATCGTCTGGTAATATGTAGAGTTTTTACAAAGACCAGACACAAATGTAGAGTCTTTTTTTCTGTTCATTTCTTTAAATATTATAAATGTTCCTTCTGCCTGTATTGCCCCTGTATATTCAAATGGCCAGTTTGACTGTTTTGCCATGTTTTCGGTTGGAGCCACAAAAAGAAAAGGTGGAAATACCTCTCACCATTAGAGCAGGCACAAAATGAAAAAATGAAAATGAATAAATACTTCAGAGTTGACAGAAATGGTTAATCCTTTCCTTTTTTTATTTGTTCTGTAGAGATGGAGACATTCCACTATCAGGGCAGAAAGGTAAGTGTCCGCTGTATTGTTGTCTCACTATCCGCAGTAGATGGCTCTGTTTTCTCAGGTGGTTATTCACCACCATTGCTGTTTCAGCGCACCTAAACCTCTAGAACCCACAGAACTGTTCCTACCCTAAGAACAGACACTGGAGCAATATTTGGAATACGGGCTCAGTTATTGTTAGTTCATTTTTACAGTGAATTCTGTCTCAAATGAACCAGAGAAGTGGTCACAGAAATCATCTTGCTAACAGTTGCAAAATAAACACAGAAACAATTAAGTGAATAAACAAAAGTGTTGTTAGTAGTAGTTTGACGACTTAAAGATCCACAGTAATATAGTGTTGTGGTGGGTCTTTGTACAATATAACATGATATTAATGGCTCTGAACGGGATTCTGTAAGACACCTTTTTCCTTTGGATTTCCTGATAGCAGACACCTTTTTTCTTTGGATTTCCTGATAGATAGATCTCTTTTAGTAATTTGTACTTAGGAATACATGTCTTGTTTCAAAGAATATGAAATAAAATTCCACTTGTTTGCACAGTTCAGCAGGCCTGGTTAATATGTCGTAGTTATCAAGTAATGTCAGAAGATGGCAGCAGAAACAGTGTTTAGCAGCGCGTGTGTGTGAGTGTATCTGTGACTGTGTGTGTGTGTGTGGGTGTGGGTGTGTGTGTGTGTACTTGCGTGTGCATCTGACCAGTGTGTCTTGTTGGAGGAAACTGATTTCCTTCTCATAGCGTGTACTCGTAGAGGTGTTAGTTTAAGTGTTGGGAAAAAAAGTGTTAAAATTGTCACTCTCTGTGTATACGAATTGAGTGAGTAAATGGAACTCGGCCATTTATTTGTATTATGTACATACAGTTTCCTAGAAAATGTTTCAAAGCAAAATTTCACGGTTCTCACTTTTGACCGCAATCACTGTACACACTGTCTCTCTTTATCACACAGACACTATGGTTTTATATGTATGAAACTTTTTTTTTTTTTAAATTGGCATTGTCATAAATCGTCAGTAGAAATGACAGAAAATATCACCGTCAAATAGTGTTAATAATTGAGGAGGGGGGGGGGATTTACAGATGAGCGATATGAGTGAAATGGACATGATCCAGATGAGGTCACGGTGGTTCGTTTAAGGGGAAGAAATTGAGTTGTGAAGAGTGTGTGCTGACTCAGCCAGAAAAAAGTAAAACAGACCCCCCTGTGTCCTTTTTGTCATTGCCTAGTAATCTATGTTATAGCAGATATGAGTGAGTGATGAATGTTTGCCAGTTTCCCCCTGAGAGTCTCTTGGGAAATATCGTTAATGCTGGTGTAAGGCTTTGACACCAGGGCCTGTCCCACTGTACAGCTGAAAGCCCCAAAGGCACCTGAGTACTGATAAATGAGATAACACACATAGGGAGAATCTTGCTCTGTGTGAAGTCTAAATACCTGATTGCTGGTATTCGTGTTTGGAACAACTGTGGTTTAACCGCGGTCTGGACGTGTAATTTGAATTTGAGATTTCTACCGTATTTCAAAATATTGCGACTCGGGCTACGCGTTTTAGACGACCTACACCCCTCTCTCGCGATGTTTTGCTTTCATAAAATTTTGGGGTCGTTCGAATACACTTTGGCGGCTTCCGAACATTAAGAGTATCTGGATCTTGAATCTGTTTTTATTTGATAAGTAGTTCCACATTATTTCCATGTGTCATGTAAGTCTCATGTTTGAAAAAGAGGATGGAGAGTCAGGCAACAGAACATGATGGAGTGTAGAAATAGAGGAGTGTGGAGAGGGAGGAGAGATGGAGTAAGAGACTGTACTGAGGAGAGGAGAAGAGGAGAAGAGCATACCCTCACTCACTCAGTGCCTTAGATTTTAATACAGAAAAGTAACAAAAGAACTGTTGTAAAATAAAAAAAAATGGTTGAGATGGGCTATGAAACTCCCAGGAGATCAAAGTAAAGAGCAGTATCAGTCATTGTTAGAAATGTAGTGGTTTCACACACGCCATACAAAACTACCAATAGAAAACGTACACACAGGAACCTTTGTTTTGTCAAGTTTCTTCTTAGATAGCAAAAAAAAAAGCAATGACTAGTAATTTTAGAGTATCATGAGTAAGAAATTCAGTTCCTTTTTATTCTTTTTCATTGTGTGTGTGTGTGTCTGTGCGTGTGTGTGTGTGTGTGTGTGTGTGTTTCAGATGACATTACAGATAGTTGTTTCTGAGAAAGTTTTCTCATACACTAATCTGTGTTGAATGAAGCTGAATCACTTTCGCCATTAAAGTGTTTAAGCAGTATTTTTTACAGTAAATCAGGTATAAGCTTGGAACATTCAATATGTAGATGAATGTATATAGATAGATAGATAGATAGATAGATAGATAGATAGATAGATAGATAGATAGATAGAGACAGATGTATACACACACACACACACACACACACATAATTTTCCTTTTTTTCCCTTCCTCCCAAACAGGGGGCCAGACTGAACCTGAGAGCAGTAGCTCAGGTATGGATGCTGCTGGTGGTGGTGGAAAAGTAACTGAATTGTTTTGGTATTCTTAAAATCTTCAAGCAGTTATTTTATAGATTCTTTTCAGACTCCAAAGTGTTTCTGAGTTAAAAATACATATACTTTGACACATCAACGTTTTTAGAAGCTGTGAACTTGAATGAGTCTCTCTTCCTTCTTTCCTAACAGACAGTGCCGAGACATCGACAGAGGAGAGCTCAGAGGAAGAAGAGGAGGAAGAGGATGAAGAGGAGGAAGAGTACAGGACTGATTCTGGTCGGCGATCACTCACTTGACCTTTCGTATTGTAAATCTGCTTAGTTTAAAAAAGAAAAACCAAAAACTAAAGCATTCCTCTGTCTTATCCTCTTTTAACAGAGAGTGTGACTGACCCCAGACAGAAAGGTAAAAAGAATGCTGATTTTAGGACCGTTTATCCACAGCCGGTGAAACACACACGTTTACGGTCCTGTTTGTGGATAACAGTCTGTTTGGTGATTGTGTCCTGCTTTTTCCAATGTGCTTACTCTGTTTATCCTCTACACACTGGCTTTGCATTGCATAGAATCAGGGCCACATCAGTTAATAAAGACATATTAATGTAATGGCTTTGCATTGCATAGATTCAGGGCCACATAAGTTAATAAAGACATATTAATTTAATGGCTTTGCATTGCATAGAAACGGGGCCACATAGATTTTCTTGAGAGGCTGTTGCCTAAAGCTCATCTTTCTGGAATCTTCACTGTATTTACTGTGTTCTTATTTGTCTTCTTGCAGAAAGTGGGGAATTGTGTGCCAACACCGCTGATCATGGTAAGACAAAAACATGAAACCTTTCTGACTATTCTCATACGTGCCATAAACATATTGCTTAATGAATTGTCTGCTTGTGAGCTCAGACGTGAAGGGAGTTAATGGTAAAAAAAAAATTCTCGATCGCTCTTTTACTCATGTAAAAGATGACCATTGATAATTTAACCATCAGTGTCAGCCATGGACAGCTGAATTGAAATCACATCCTCTTGCCTATATATGCTTCTTGCCATATTCATCTCAAACATTTCTGATCATTTCAGATCAGATGATGAGGGCAGGTATGACTGTAGCCCTATGGATAAGGCTTGTGTGTATTATATTGTTATAACTTGCCCTGGCTCTGTCTGCTCTCCTCTCCCATTGGTTTGTGTTTTCAGGTGAAGACTTAAAGCCATGCTGTGAAAAATGTAAAGTTTTGCAGGTGAGCGTGATTTCTCATGTCATATTTATAAAACATGAGAGCATGATGGTGATAGCTCTGTGTTCCGTTGATTTTTTTTTTTTTCATTCATTCAGGAGCTTTCTGATTCCACGTTAGCATCATTTAATAATGAAATAAATGATTTAATGATGTTATTCACCACATTTTTACACATGGGTTCATTTTAATAACACTTTCTTGTGACTAAATCTTCAAGAACGTTCTTCTGATGCATTGTGTGTGTAGACCAATATTTACTGATGTCTATTCTTGTTAACATTTTGAAATGCTTTAAGTATGTGGATATGTAAATTTTGAGGCCTGTATTAAAAATAACCTGTCTTAAAGACTAACAGTTAAACACAGTGCCTTGATTTCCTTCCTGTAAAAATGAAGAAGAACAGTATTAGCCAGAATACACACAATGTCGAAGTTAGATATATGTCTACTTTTTCAACGTCTCTGACTTAAAGAGCATTTGCTGAGTAGATCAATATCGAAACATCCATCTCTGTTCATTGCATGGTATCTGATTCCAGTAATGATTGTATTTTTGGTTTTTACAGAACATGAGTGACTTAACAATGGTCTCTGTTTTCCGCAGAACCAGAACTATGAACTTGTGACCCCCAGAAAAATCTCGAGGGGTCGTCTCCTGTGAGTGCACACATCTCGTACTGCGGACTCTTCTCTATATCTGTCCGTTCTTTAAGTTTTTCCTTTTCTCAGGTTTGGTCTTCCGTGCTGAAGCCCTTGTCTCAGTGACGTGTGGTAATCTATAGACTTTCTTTCGCCCTCTCTCTGTTCTATCTGTCGTACATTCTCTCTCGTTCTGCCTAATTCTCCTGCTTTGAGCTCTAATCCTTGATATTCCTCTTTTACTTCATCCCCGTAATCTCCTTTTACCCACCCCGTACCCGGCCAGCATGTTCCAATCCTCTCCTGTAAGCCTGTAACAGAAATAACACTGCTCTATCGAGGAAGTAAATGACTTTCACGAGGACAGGAGCTTTCATTGTGAGGTTAAAAATGCAATGATGATACAGTTTTTATACTGTGAGAAATATGGAATTTTATCTCATTGAGCCAGAAAGCCAGTAAGGTTAGTTGACCAAACTCTGATAGAGTAGTGGTTTTGGTCTGTTTTAGACCGGCATGTTCCTTATGGAGAGTCAAAAGAGAATATATTAATGAAGGCTTTGTGTCAGATTCGTGTTTGACCGAAGCTGTGCTCTCTGTGTGCGGTAGGTTGAAGCTGGAGGATGAGGGGACGTATCAGTGCTCAGTTACTGGCCTGGTGTTTGAAGTGTCTCAGGGGGTGCAGATTCGATACAGCGTCTTGTCCTGGAGCAAGTTTGGCTCGTACTTGAAGGATTCCTGGAAGTTTGCGGGGCCTGTGTTTGATGTAGACTGTGATCCGTCCATCCTCAAGTCCATCCAGTTTCCTCACTCACTCTGTCTAGCAGGTATGTTGGTTCATCAGGCCCACGGTACAGAAAAGACAAGAATCTTAGAGACGAAGCCTGATTCCGGCGGATTGGGCCGGTCAGTTAAGCTCAAGATGAAAACAGGCCAATTACGAAGCTGGGCCTACTCTTAGAATTCTAATGACCTGGATCAAAGAATATGTAATGCATGTCTTTTTTTTCCAGTTATTGACTGGCTCCTGTAGTACTATATTGAGTCACTGTTTTATGTTAAGCCTAAAACATTTAGGGGCCGGATGTGTTGGAGCCGAAATGGTTATATTTTGAGTTTGCAGTGTCTCACACTCCTTTTTTGTTTTTTGAGCTTAACCCCATCTAGTGGCTGGAATGACATTGACAGATAAAGCCAGATAAAGTCAGGTGATGCTACCTGGAGGGTGTGTCGCCACAGTAACTGCTCCTGCTTTGTTTCAGTTAATCCCTAATTTACTTTAGCAATCCCCATTTTCATTTAAGTTTTGAATTCCCAAGCATTGAGTTCTTTTATCGTTTGTAAGAAATATTTCTTTATTTCTTGAACAGCGTCTTTCTGTGGACTGTTTTAGGTGTGGTGAGTTAGACGTTCTTGCTCAGCCACCATAGTGGTTATCGATAGCAAAAGAAATAACCACTACACGTAATACCTCTGTGTTTAATGTCTCTCACTGTGTGGCTCTCTCGCTCTCCTTCTTTCTCCCTCTCTCTCTTTATATATCTATCTGTCTGTCTGTCTATCTAACTGTCTGTCTGTCTCTTTCTTTCAGGACTAGCAGATGAGGATAGTGATGTGAAATTCAGTGTTTTACACGTAAAGAACAGCCGGGGTCTGATTGAGCCCTCTGTAGAACATTCCGGCAGCCACGTAAAGTGGAGTGTCTCATCCCTGTCTCCTGTGGGTCCTATCGTCCAGCTTGACAAGCCGGTAGAACACCACGGGGTGGTTCTGGTTTACAAAGAAGTGGGTCAACAGGACTCCTACTCCTTCAGAGTCTATCTGGCCACAAATAATGACTCGGACATTAAGGTGAGGGAACTGTAGCCACTGTATTTTATCATTCATCATGTGGCATGAATTGACAAGCATGGATGTGTATGTCATGCATGGATTACAATTCAGTACATACGCAGTGTTACGATGAGTAGTTGGGGCATGTTGGTTTTGTACTGCAGCCGTTCTGTAGTCCTCGGTTCGGGTCAGTGCGGGCGTGCGGTGAACCGTGGATTTTCTTATAACCTCAGCTTTTGTACGTGAAGTTAATTTACTTATCTTTTTTTTTTAACGTGATGTCAAATCACAGGGAAGACATATATTCTTAGTGCGGGAGCGTATCCCACAGTGTCTGCGCTGTAGATCATTAAGAACCGCGTCAATCATAATTCCAGGTCGGTACGCCTTTTCTTTTTCTTTTCATTTCTTACAGCGAGAACATACATGTGCCGCGCTTATCACGATGACGCGCGTAAGCTGTTACTGAGCGGACGAGTACTGGAGCTTTAATGACATTATGAGTAACCATTTTAAATAACTACAAAACACGTGGTGTCATTGGTCAAGCCATAAACTACGTATATTCATATACATGTTGAAATATATGAATCCACATGAGTGAATAAAGCAGATGTAATATTTTAATTGTTCTCTGAGTGGGAACTTTATTTTGTTTTAACGAAGTGGTCAGAGTCAACGCTTATCATTTTGTATCATTTCCAGGAGCTTTGTTGCTGTTTTAGTGATTTGTTCTTTTTGAGTTAAATTTGTTTTTGTTTTGTTTTTTTTTGTTAATTATAAAGAAAGAAAAACTTGTTCTGAGATGGTTCGGTTTTCTTTCAAACTAAACCGTTTTACAAACCGAACCGTAAACCAAAAAAAAAGGGAGATATAAACCGAACCGTGAATGGGGTGAACCGTTACATCTCTGCTGGGTGGCCAAAAACAGATGTGAAGATATATTCAGATGCAGATTCAGGTACCTGGTTTTTATTGTTACACAGTAGTGACTTTTTAGATGCTCCTGAGTGCACTTTGTATAGTTATTTATTTTAGAATTATCTATTCATCTAATACCACTTGTCATCAGACACCATGCTGAACATACTGAGGCGATTTTTAGCTTAAATTCAACTGGCTCGCGTAGAATGGAAGGGATTTTGGTTTTCTGTTGATGAGTGTTAGGTCGAGTTTCATCCCTGTTTGTGTTTCATGACATGTGAATGATCCTATAAAGATTAAAAGGTTTTTATGAAGTGAGAGTCACGCTCAGGTTTTTGAAGTGTGTGACAGTAAACAGTTAAACAGTGACCTAATGATAGTTTTAAATCCTCTTTTTTTTTTCTTTTTTTTTCTTTTTTTTTTTTTGCGTGGGAGTTTTCGCTGACTCTGTGCCAGAGGTGTTTCACTGTAGTGTCTCTGATGACTCACGCTAAAATTACTTAAAAATTAGACCGTGTGTATGTGTGCATGTGTGTGTGAGTGTGTGTGTGTGTGTGTGGGGGGGGGGGTAGTAATATGTGTGTCAATATTACGCTCAGTCTTTGGTACCTTGAGGACTGTCTGCCTCCAAAACCCTTCCTCTCTTTTTTTGTGATTAGGATTTGTAATCTGGTCCATTGTCTACGATGTAAGGAAGTGAGCATTGACTAAGCAGAACTGGCCGGTTCTCGTGTCTTAGCAGAACTGGCCAATTCTGATATTTGAAAAATGTTACCCAAAAAAAGAAATACGGTAACTTAAGATACACATAACTGTGTCATAGATGAGCTGTTTGTTCATCCGAAAACAGTCTCACACCTCCTACTGCGGTCTTCAAAGGTGTCTAAAGGCTGCGTGAGAGAATGAATGGGAGATGAATCTCACCTATGATGTCATGCCTCATTTGTAAGCGTTTCCTCTGTGGTAACACCACCAATGATATCCCCTATATTTAGTTTCCTCATCTTTGCTCTCAGCTAATGTGACGACTCAGCTGTGACCGGGAGACCGTTGACTGTTGTTGACTTTCGGCTGTGAGCTTATGTGATGATCTTAAGTGTTCACCACTCTCCTCCAAGAAGGATTCCCCCCCCCGCCTTCCCCTTTTCTCTCTCTCTCTCTCTCTCTCTCTCTCTCTTTCTCTTTTTCTCTCTTTCACACACACTCATACACATGCACACACGCACACACATACACACTGGCACGCACATGCGCGCACACACAAACACACATAGTCTCGCTCTCTCTCTCTCTCTCTCTCTCACGTGCACACGCTCACACGTGCACACGCACACACATTCTCTCTCTTTCTCTCTCTCTCTTTTCTCTCTTCTCTCTCTCTCTCTCTTTTTCACACTCTGTCTCCATGCTAAATCTGTGCTATTCCCTGTGTTTTAGGATATTCAGAAGGAAGTCAGGAACTCAAAGAAGAAATACGTGAAGATGGAGAAGCCACCTCGGTGCCGCGTGGAGGAGAGGAGGAAATATCGTCTGATTAGTGATCCAGAGGGAGACATCACTCCAGAAGTAAGAGGCAGAGGAGTAACTCCCCTCTCTTCCTCTGAGTAAACCCCATCACTCTCTCAGTGTCTCTCACTCACGCTACTGTTGCATCACACTACTGTTCACATTACTGATGCAGACCTGGGTTTCTTATTATGTTTTTGTAATTCTCTGTCTTACTCGGCCCTGAATATTACGTTGAAAAGGACAATATAATTTTTCTGCTTATTTTCCACATCCCCATATCTAATTTATCATTGTGTGTGTGTGCGTGTTTGTGTGTGTGTGTGTGCGCGCGTGCGTGTGTTTGTGTGTGTGTGTATGTGTGTGTGTGTGTGTGTGTGTGTTCATGTGTTTGTGTGTGTGCGCGCGCGTTTGTGTGTGCGTGCGTGTGTTTGTGTATGTGTGTGTGTGTGTGTGTGTTTGTACATACAGGACATCCATTTCACTCTGGATGTAGTAAAGATGAAGGGTTATTTTGAGGCCTTTTTTGAGCAGCGTCCTCCCTTTAAGCTTTCTCTCATTGAGACCGAGTCTGGCCAACCCGTGTGGAACGCCACCATCAGAGAGGGTAGGTACACAGCTCCGTGCGTGCCTTTGATCTTATCTGTCCTTATCTGAGTTTACTGAAAATTGGGTTTGGCTAATCTTTTGTAGGTGACTGTGTGGATAATGCTGTTGAAAAACCTAGGAAACGTACAGAGAGTGAGTCACTGCACCGCAATTTTTTTTTTTTTTTTTATGGGTTAAATGTAGACTAGTTTCGGTTGTTTCTGATTGCAAAAATACCAAAGAAATCTGCTAATGTCATTCTTACTACAGGTAGAAAGCGAAGTCACAGCACATCAGAGGATGAGCCAACCAATAAGAGGCATCGGTGGGCTGATGAGTCAGGTGATCTGTAACCTCTCTGATGATGACATCATTATTTTAACCAAATGATGATCTAAGGGGAATTTCTGAGCCAACTTATCAATGACTTTGTCAGAAAAACATATGGGGCAGTGTTGACTTTCATTTCATTTTTTTTTTCTTTCTTTCATTCATTTTCATTTTCATTTCATTTGCATTTGCATTTGATTTGTAATTTTGTTAACAAATGTCCTCCACTCTCTGCAAATTACACAATATTTTCAGCCTTCACAGCTTTCCCCGCTCTCTGTTGGGTCATTGTCTTTCTTAAGACTCCCCCGTGTTTTTCTTAAGAAATAGCCATGTATTAGCACTTATTAGTAATATAACATTTTTGTAGTTCTCTCTGACTCACAGGCATTGAATCAGTCCCTAATATCTAGTATGACGAACACATTAATTATTAAACCTGCTTTAAGATGGGAGATTCATCTCGTCAATAACATAATGATAAGCTTATGCCGAAAACCAATGTTGGGACTAAGCTTTAACACATATTGGTCTGAAACAGGTCTCTAGACTGGAACTGAGAAACGTCTGTGATACTATTTGACTGTAGCGTTTTTCCATTTCCTTGCTTAGATGGTGTGCAGACATTCAGAGCGGGGGCAGTGAAAGACAAAGAACTGATGCAGGTGGCTAAACTTATGGGGAAGGAGTGGAAACAGGTGGGGATTAGTTACCTGGACTTGAGCATGCAGGAACTGGAGGAGATCCAGGCCACGGATGAAGACCTGACCATGTGCAAATTTAAGATGCTGGACTGCTGGAGGCGTCACAGACCCAAGGGGAAGGCCAGCCTGCAGGATCTTTACGAGAGCCTGAACGAACGTGACGTGCCTAGTGAGGTCCGGAACACGCTGGAAGGTGAGGTTACAAACAGCTGTGTAAAGAGTGTGTGGTGAAAGCTGCGTTCTTATGTGGCTACACACACATGTCCACACAACACACACACACACACACACACACACACCTCCCCTCACATGTGCTTTACACAAAAGACGTTGTATGCAACTTTACATTTCACTTTTTAATGCTCTCTCTCTCTCTCTCTCTCTCCACAGATATGTTAAAAAATTCTCCTTGATGGTCTCACCGGGGAGTGAAGAATAGAAAGGATTATGCTCTTCCTCCTCGTCTGCCTCAGGGTTTCCTGTCATTTGTCAGGAATAGAAAAACCACTAGAGACCAAAAAAAAAAAAAAAACTTATTTCAAAAATGGGGTCCACATTCACGCAAACGGAACTCTGAGTTCTATCAGAGACAAACGTCCATAGGAGATCCAGTAAACTGGTGTTTGAACCAACAGGTTTCAGCAAAATCATGGTCCATTGTTATGTGTAGAGGGGCTAAAATGGTCACTCTGTTAGGTCAGTTTATTACAATCAAGAAAAGAGTCAGTGTGGATCAATAATGTGGTGCTGTTGTTTATATTGTAAAACTACTTGAGTGTATAGTTTCTTAATGTAGTCTACTTATTTTTTTACTGTTTATGTTTTTCTTCTTTTAAAAAGGCATCACCTTTGGAGTATACTTTAAACTTGGGAAATTCATCATTCTGTGTATTTTGTTCATTCATAATTGTAATTTTTTTTTTGTGTATTTTTCGAAGTTCCATGTAGTTGTCATGGTTTTCCTTCAGGACAGTTAGTGGGATTTAAAAGTTACTGTGACAATGTTATTTCTCAGTGGAACGCAATCATGTTTACTTTTTTCTGTTTTGCTTGAATTTCTGTTCCTGTTGGCATTTGCTTTTCTTAAAAGCATCGATAAGAATTTTAGTCTGCAAACTGCAGAAACTTGACAAACTGACCTTTGGCATTAGCTCAAAAACCTGTCTATCGTAGCCTTAATGTTGCCTCAAGAGGCAAAAAGTAGCATAATTTAGATTTGACTGCACATTTTTTATTATTGTTTTCTTTATTTTTTTTTTTACTGTAAAAAGGTTATCCCAGAAAGCTTGAAACAGTGAGTCTTACGCTTCCTGTCTGTATTGTAAAAATGTATTGTAGATAGCGTTTCTTTTTTTTTCTAATTTTTTTTTTTTTTTTAACTTCATTACAAGCTGAGAGACTGTACATTCCCGTGAACTCTTCAGTGTCATGTGCTGTGCTATTTATAAATGCGCTCCAACTCTTGGGTACATTTTGAAATATTTGAAAAACTGTAACAGTAAGTGGTGTCAGTGAAAGACCAAAGCAGTAAATGTGTATGGCGCTTCCTAAGTTTTGTTGTGCAGTAGAAATGCTCTGTTTCTCTCAGTTGTGATCAGCGTAGGTCTTCCAACTGTTATCTTAATTCTAGTTAGGAGCCTCTCATGAATGTGTCACAGTGATGAACTGAAGGGAGGGGGTGGGATCCGCTAAGTGACTTTGTCTCAAAATATTCCATCCTCAAGATTCTCTAAGATTTTTTTTATTTTATTTTACCCCTATTTACTTGACACCCCCCCCCCCCCCCCCCCCTCCCGTGAAACTTTTCCCATATTTTAAATATCAGGGTAAAAAAAAAAACAGCGTGACTGTTGAAAAGTAAAGAAATAAACCCCATGTCTTTCATTTTCTCAGTTTTTCTTTAGAGACAGAGACGGTTTCGGGCAATTTCAGACCGTTAAATTGCGAAATGCACAGGTTGTGAAATTTTCACAGAATGTCACCCTCCTACACGAAGACCTCAGGGATAGTTCTGATACGTGTCCGTTTAGTGTGTAGCCTCTGAGATGAAGAGTCTGAGACTGAATAAAAGTTTTTCGATTTTATTTTTAAGACATGATCATGCTGTTGTTCTTCTGATATTCAAATTTGTCTGCTGTAATTTTTCTGTTCTTTTTGATTGGAAATTCTTGCATTGTGAAGTAGGGGAGCCTTTTAGAAACCGCAGTCCCCCTGTTTAAATCTAAAGTGAACTGGACAAACAACAACAAAATTTCAAAAGTATTGCTTTATTTAAAATAGTCAATAAATAATATCATCACAAACACAATGACAAATAAATAATTCCAAAAAATAAATACATTGCTTAATTAAATAGTCACCATTAATTAAATAAATATATCAAAGGCACCGTAAGGTCTTCAGCAGCTAACTAACGAAAGACCTAAGAGATGTAGCTAGCTTATGTATAGTCTTCACACTTTGGACATTGAATACGTACATTTCACTAATTTTCACACACTGATGGATCTTTCTGGAAGCATCAGTGTAATGACTGAGACAGTCAGCAGGCTGTGTCATGTATGGTAGTGCAGTATTTGATTATTTGTTGGGTTTTTTTGTTGTTTTTTTTCCATATGGTGATTATTGAGGTGATTCAAGGGAATAAATTTGATTAGCGATGAGGATGATGATGATGATGAGGATGGCGATTGACTTATTGATCGATTGTGATCATTCACTTCTTGTGTTTCGCGCTGATGTAGCCAAGGGCTCGGTTGATGGTGATGGTGCGTAGATGAAAGCCTTTTAGAACTTTGCACATGCATTTTCGATCCTCAAAGCGATCCTCACCTTGACATAGCTGAGAGAAGAAAACAGGGAGAGATTCACATTTAGAAACTTAAGAACAACTGAAAATTCACAATGCACTCATCTCTCGTAACGATAAAACTACCTTAAAAAGAGGAGGACATTAGAGAAAACAAAGTAAAACTCACCAGATTAGATGAAGTTGGGTTTTCAGTCATTCGCCAGCCACATTCCTGTGTGGAGAAATGGGAAAATTATAATGTAGGCTACAGTTCTTCCTCGTCACAACCTCATGTCTTTAGGCTCTGGCTGCATACAGGCAAATAGGCAGTTCATGCAATTGAACATCTTTCCTTGTGACATTGCTCTCTTAATTAGCTTAATAAATGGGATGCTTGATGAAGATATCGGTTTGGTATGGCTTCGGCACATTCAGTTCTGTTGGAGCTGTGGTAGATGTAATTGAAAAAAGGCTTCAGGTAAAGGCGCCATGTTTATTGACCCCTACAGTCTACCTGTATGGATCTGACCACATCGCATAGCTGTAACTCTCTCCTTTATTTTGATGTAATCACAAACCATCATATGTCAATATCTGCAATAAATTTTACGTTCCAGAATACAGTTGGGGTTTTTTTTTTGTTTTGTTTTGTTTTTTTGTGTGTGTGTGTTGTTTATAAGAGCGTGTTCTGATGTGATGTAATAGTGAGATCCAGTTTTATCATGACATAAACATTACTATTCATATTTTGAGTAACTTCCCCACTCAGAGCAAGTAAGTATTTGCCTTTAACAAACACAATCTAGGACTACAGTGTTAATGTGTTGTACACACATTATTGTCTTTACAGGTGTATTTGTGTGTATATAGGTACACAGATGCCTCTTACCTTGAGTGTATTTTGTGTGGCTTTCACAATAGAGCTGAGATTAGCATGCTTGTAGGCTGCTAGTGTAGTTTCATAATGATGAAGGTCTGCCTTGATGTTTTTGAGACATTCACCCTAAACAATCAGTGATAACTGTCAGTTGTATTCATATCAAAGGAGGTGAAATGTTACTTGTTGCCTTTCTTTCTTTCTTTCTTTCTTTCTTTCTTTCTTTTGTTTGCTGTGTTTGGTATGTTTTGGAATGATTTAAGTTTGTTTTAAATTGAATTGGTTTGAGTATTCCTAAAATTTTTAAATCCTGTAATTTTTTAAATTCGGTTTCTAGTACTTTGATAAAGTGTTTAAACTGAGGTTAAAGAAAAACATTCAAAAGTATCCCTAACATTTGGTTAATGATTCGAGCTGAGAGATTAAGCTTTGGACCACATACCTCACTGAACTCAGACTTGGACTGGACAGAACATCCTGTGTCCTGCAGGAAGATAGGCATAAAATCAAAATTCTTGTCTCTGGGCCTCAGTTTGACATTAGGTTTCAGAACCAACTCTTGCATTGCGATTAACAATATGTCAGCAATATTATCCAGTGTCAAAAATAAGAGTGTTAATATTATTCTTGACATATTGTTACTCATCGGTATTTAAACCGTTATCAAGAAACATTGTGTGCGGATAGCGTTAATCAAATTCAATATTAGCTCCGACTTCATACATTTCGGATTGCATGGCCTCAATATTGTGGATTGTTATTTTGAACTACTTTTCAGTTCAATTCCAGTTACATTATTTATTCATTTATTTATTTGACCAATTACGCAGTAATCCATTACAGTTCTTACCTCACTCTCGCTGGGTTGGCAGGCATTTACTGTCTCAGATCGGTCGTTCACCATCACTCCCAGGTCCGAGCAGTTAAATCCATTGAAGAGACCCCCTTCTACATTGTTTAGGCTGTACTCCTGCGTATTCGGTTTGATTGACATGAAATTACCAGACAATTCCCGAGAAAGACGGTGCTTGATTTGACATAAATATGAGGGGTAGCCTACTCACCTTCTCGTCTTCCAGTACGGTTCTTAGGGTTTTCAGAAGCATCATAGATTTTTCAGCACATTGCTCAACATTAGGAGAAAGTGGTACAGGACTCCCAATCACAAGGGGCCAGACGATCACAAACAAGAGCAGAGGAGCTGCAGCTGTACGGGCGATTAACAATTCAGAACCCAAAATGTATAAGGATGAAACCAATAACATCAAAGTCAACGAGATAGATAGATAGTGAGAGAGAGAGAGAGAGAGAGTACTAAGAAAAAAATATAAGATTGTTCAACAAGAATATTTAAGAACAAAATATAAGATTGTACAACAATCTGAGGGGTTTTGATTAAAAACAAACGGGAGATCGGAACTAGAGACTTCCGTAAATAGAAATAGCCTATAAAGGTTTCTTACAGACATGTAAAACACACACAAAAGAAAGAAAAAGCATGAAATACTTACAAGACATAATATTAGAGAGCATTTTCTTGTCTCACCGTTCACAAGTTAAGTTGTGTATGTTATGAACCTGTCATTCTCAAATGCCTTATTTATAGGCTGACCGACAGGGATTCCCCTTGCAAGCCGTAGTCTCTCATCGTAGTAGTGATACTGGAATGTCCTCTTTAGTCTCGGGGAGACGCTCATTGATGAAGCACTGGTTTACTGAATTTGTTAATTTCTGTACACGATCAGTAGTGAAAATAGTAGTGAAAATTGTACATTTTAAGAGGCGCTTTCTTAAATGAACTTGGACATACATAAATATTTGTCCTAACAGGAGTAGTAAAGATTTTTATTTTTCATTTTATTTATTTGTTTTCATGCTTTGAAGCATGAATTAACACGTTTTCCGAACTCTTAATCAGTGATTCTCGGACGCTTGCAGAACTGCAAATTTCATTTTGCTTACCGCTTTAAAGACTTATTTTTTTCACCACTCTTTCATATGCCTGTTCATATATATATATATTGCTAAAGTGTTAGCTTTATCGATACAATACTATTAAATATTTTGATTGTCTTTGTTCTGACCAATAATCTGCAAGTCAATGTTAGTTTCAGTGACTTTGAAGTCAGATCATTCGATCAGTCGTACTTTATGTCCATTATGTAGGATTTGTCCATACATTTCATCATTCATTGCTCATTGACTGACGTCCTACATAGGGCCTGTTCCTTCTCTTTTTTCCAAGCATGACATGTGGGTTTGAGGGAAACACAACACGGACTCCTACAGTGATGAGTTTTAACAAACGCCTTTATTCTTTCCTGACTAGTCATCATGCCAGTTCAAGGTTTCAACATTGGTTAGTTTGTGATATTTTCCCCAATTCATAAATAAAACGTAGTAAAGAGTAATTCAACCCACCTTCTCAGTATTAGTCCATGTAAATTTTCAGGAAATTAATTTGATACGTTTTTATGAATTAGTGCATGACTGTTCAGGAAACCGAGTAATAACGCTCTCCTCAAATGTTTCATCTTTCAGTTTTGTGGTTATTTGGTGATTCCTGAAACACACGAAGAACCACAAATTATGAATGTAGATGAAAACAAAGTTTAGAAGAAGAAGAAGAAGAAGAAGAAGAAGAAGAATAGGTGGAGAATTTTTTTTGTAATTTTTTCACCTTCAGTTATGAATTTGTGTCCCTGTTGGTGGCCTAAATGTGGTAGAGATCGTGAGAGCCGGTGGCTTTCGATATCAGTTATACTAATTAAAGTGCAAGTGACAGTGCACCACACAACCTTTTTCAACTGTTCGCAAATGTATTGTGCAAATGTGGTGTCAATCTCATCTCCCGAGTGTTTCATGCACTGAAACGAGTCTAAGAATCGTCTAGAATGTTCGACCCCCCCCCCCCCCCCCCAAAAAAAACTGATTTATGCAAAGAACATCTGTTCAGTTTTGCCCTGGACCTCAGTAAAAATCCATAGTTTAAATGAAAGAAGATCCTTTGTGAGCCAAGACTGAAGGACACTGAAGATTTGGAAAGGTTCTGAATCCCTCCGAATGAGTCCCTAAGCCTATAAAGAACTGAAAACAAAGAAACATCAAACCTGTAACTACAATTTTTTTTTTGTGCTGTTTTGGTTGTGTTGTTTTAGTTCATTGGATCTGATCCATTACTAAAATAAAATCTATTTTAATAGTTTATAATGGATCAAGGACTCCAGTCATTATGGAGGTGATGGTATTTCGGGCTTACATCAACTTTAAAATGGATTCAGATTTTGACAACAACAGCGATTAAAACTGATAAACAGATCTGAAAAGAAATCAATTATTGCGTTTGTTTTCACATTGTTCACCCCAAATTGAGACTTATTTGAGCTCACATCTCAACATTTTTCAAAAATATTAAAATATAGCCAAGTACGATGGAACAATAAAAAAGTATTTGACATTTCATAAGAATGCAGGAATAATAAAACTATACTGAAAATATTTCAAAATTCTTCACATTCCCTCATTTTCATAAGCTTCATAAAGACGGACATAGATGCATTAGATCAATTCAATAGGAACATCCTCTTCAGAAAGTCCCCCAGGTATTTTCAAATTTGAAGGAAACCAAACAAATACTCATGGATCATTAAGGAAGAGATCACACAGAATATAAATAACTGTAGAATTTTTTCTAAGATGACAAATCATATGACGAATTGATTTTTTTTTTTATTATTATTGCCTTGCCATCCCGGAATTAAAATCAGACATCATACAACAGAATATGAAACAAAGTTTTATTTTTTTATTTTACATATCTGTACATAAACATTTCTTCCCTCAAATAAAGAAGCTGAATACAATAGGATGGAAATGATATTAACACACTTATTCATTTAAAATGATTCGTGTCAGAAAATCAACATTCACAAAATGTTGAATACCGATTAGAGTGAACATATTACCAAAAAAGCTACGACTCCACTACAAGGCAGGCATGTTTCCTTTAGACTCAATTAGCACCTTCAAAATCAAAGTTTCAGTTGAAAACTACCATTTGTGCAGAATAAAAAGAGGCCAACTTTAAAATACAGTCCAACTTACACATTTCGGCAGTTAACTCTTATTGTTTATACAATGTCTTTTTCAATGTTTTTTTTTTTTTTTTAAACTGACGCTCTACTTAAATTCTCGCTATATTTTTTTTTTCCACCATTTTTGCATTTGACAGTTATAATTTAGTGGCAAATAAAACGAGTTAAAATGAAACTAGTAAGAAGCAAGGCCAGTCACTGCACAGGAAGCCAGGGAAAACACCCCAGTCTCACACTTTGTTATCCATCATGAGCATTTGGACAACGACAGAAGCAAAAGAAAAGGTGGCTTTCTTTCACACTGATGCCATGAAAAGGTGAAGGGGGGTGGGGGGGGGGGCGGGGGGTCAGGGGACAGGGCGAGTGATGTCAGGGCTGAGTCTCGGCTTATTTTGACGGGGTCTTTTCGGCCATGTGTTTCTGTTGACTTTCGGCATGCCTGTGTGCACACATATATGACATGCCAGGATGTTAATTTACACATCGGCCAATAGATCATTAAATACTGTAACTGAATTAAGGCTCTGTTCAATGAGAGCCATAGAGCCATATCTACTGAAGGATAGAGAGAGAGAGAGAGAGAGAGAGAGAGAATGCGAGAGAGAGGGAGAGAGGGAGAGAGAGAGAGAGAGTGAGAGAGGGAGAGAGAGAGAGAGAGGGAGATGGCTCTCACCTGGTCAGGTCCTCAATATCCACCAGCATGGCGTCCTGTTCCATATGAAGTTCATCTCTGATCAGCAGCAACTGCACCAGTTCCTCATTCAGACCTGCAGAACAAGATACACAATGTTCACATGTTTACAGACCAACACATTCATTCTTCCTAAATCACTTTTGGTTTATCCAACAGGTTTTAAACAAAGATTCCTAAGTAAGGGATAATGTACAGCGAGCTGGTCATTATCACAAAATAAACCCAGGCGGGGTGAAGGAGGACCCCAATGCGAATTTAAAACGATTTATTGATTTAAAAATGATTTTATTGCTTCCGCTAAAAAAATAATTCCATAGCAACGGTCTGTTATGCATAGCAGCGGTCTCCTATACAGAAATAACAGACTGTAGAATGCCGTAATTGACCAGTCAGAATCAAGTATTCAACAAGGCCTTGTAATAAATTATATATGTCACTTACTCTCTATCTGTGAGTGGAGGTCATTGACTATGACCTGGAGCTGTCCGAGTGTCATGTCCCGCAGGTCTGTGGGCTTCAGACTCCTCTTCATCAAACATTCACTGATGTGGGGCAGATGAGGGAGCTACAAGGAAATACACATATGAGAGACATGAGCAAACATACACACACAAACACACATACGCATGCACACACACAAACACACAGAGACACACACACACAAAGACACACACAGAGTCATAAATGGGGAGCTGAATAACTCCGGACACTGTCATTATTATTGTTCTAACACTGACTGATTGAAAAGACACCACTTTGAAGAATATCAGTGTTAGATATCATGCAATGCAAAGAGCCATTCTGAGTTACTGGCTGGTGCTGTATTTATGAATATAAGTGTGGTAGTCACTGCCAGGTCTATAGTAGTTAAACATGTGCTTATGCCTGCTCCAATGAAATTTAACACAGGAGAATGAAGAGTTGGAGAATCTGAGACAAGCATGTTGTTTCAAAGTGCAATTGTTTTGGTATTCCGACGCATTACACATTTTGCAAACCACTTCTGGTTTCATCCACAAATAGCCAGTTCAAATGGGCACTGCCCCTTGTTTGACCACATATGGGTGGCGACGTGTTACATATTATATGTTACAAACAACAGAAAATGAGTCTCCTGACCACATGTTTGTTCTAAGCTCATTATTTGGGTGTCTGGGGTTCACCTGTGTTCTTCCCCCACTAATGACAGAAAATGATCAAATGAAACCATGTCACGAGCAGAATCCCAGCTTGTGGGAATAAAAAAAAAAAAAAAAAATCAAAAAACCAAAAAAACCAAACCAAAACAAAAAAAAATGCTCCCAAAGTGTAAAATCCATATTCATCACACTTCTGATTCAACATCATCTGTTTTTCAAACTCTGGTTTATTAGTTTATATATGCTGTTGGGGCGTCCAGCAGGGGGCACTGCTCGGAGCCTGGAGCAAACACTGAGGTTAGACTGTGCAATGCTGCACAATGCTGATCCCTGTCTGTGCTGTTTGTCTAACATAGATAAAGCTAAATGTAACCTCACTCTGTACTCTAGAAGCCTTAGTTAGCCACAAACTACCTTATCAGATCCACCAGACAACTGCTACCTCTGACACACACACACACACACACAGAAACTGAGTCAAAAACACACTCTCTCTTTCATTCTTTGACTGTCATTTTATCACTCTATCTATACACACACACACACATACACATGAACGCGCTCACGCGCTCACACGCACACGCACACGTACACACACAGACAGACACACATGTACGTGATAATGGGTGTGATTCCTGTGCACAATAGCTCTATGAGAGAGAGACAGAGAGATGGGGGAGATGGGAGATGGGAGTTGGGGGGGGGGGGGCACGACTGAATATGTAGAACACTGTTCAATCAATTATAGATATGTGTTTTCACTAAATCTTGATATCTGTGGAAGCAAATGGTCTGGCAAGGTCAGATTTTGCAGTGAGTTATCAAGACATTCAGCTGTGCCTTGTCCTGAGCTTTTCTAAAGCAATGACTGACACAGCTGATGAAGAGTATGCAATTTCTGATAATTAAGCAACGTTTGGTCCCTGAGTAGGTAGACAATAGACACCTGTTTTGGTTAAAGGAAAACACATGCATATGTTTTTATCTTATTCAGTGGCATTTCAGCTCATATGTGGTTTAGATGAATGGAATAACCATACTGTGACCACAAAACATAAATGTCATCTCTGTGTGTTTAAGTCATATTCAAAGGTGCTTTTTGAACGTTGGTGGCTGAAAGGTACCTTCAAAGTACACGTTTCACTGAGACATCAGTGCGTTCACCACCACAGTCAAGTCAGCGGACTTTCTCCAACACTTACTTGTACACCATAACTTTTACTTAAAAAGACTAAAATTGTCCAATGAATATTTAGATGTTTCTTAGGATTTAAATATTCTTTCATCAGTGTAAAATGAATTCATTCCTAGATTTAAGAATATAATCTGAATGCAATAGTCCAAAGACAAAAGAAATCTTTGAACCTTCAATAAAAAAAAAACGTTTTGTGTTGATTTGTTTACTTCATGCAAAATAAAACTGATTATGATAGGACTTATAAACTTTACCCTGTTTAACACTTGGCATATTCTAGTCTTCCAGCCTTCATCTAATGTCTACAGGTTTGTTGCAACCCTATCACAAACATATCTTATTTCCTTAGACTATCTTGTTACAAAGATTAACGACATTGCAACTGCCGTAAATGCAGATGACAGTTAACAAAATTTCTGCGATAAAGCTACAACCAAGCTGACAAAGGTTTTTGGTTCTGTAACCTGAAATTGTTTGTGCTGAATGCCATAAAAGCTTCCTTTCTCAGTTTCGCTCTCTTTCTCTTTCTTTGGGGCACAGTTGAAGAGTGCTGACTTTTCAAAGCCAAACATGATTCATGTTGCATGTTGGGATTTCTCATGCTCTCGGGTGAGGAGAATTCCCCTGCTGCTTTACCGAACTCTTCTCCTCCTTGTATGCTTTTTTAAATAACAACTTTTCCCCACCTGACTACATGTCACACACACAAACACACACACACACACACTTCCCATGCCCCTCTTAATCTCTCTCTCCCTCCCTCTTTCCCCCCTCTCTGTCTTTTTCTCCCACTCTCTCTCTCTCTCTCTCAGTGGAAGTATGACCTCCATAGTGAATCCATAACTCAGGTGTGACTCAAGTGTGTCTGTGCTTTATGCAGTTTCTCAGTGTTCTTTCACTTTAACACAGGAGCCGCTGCAACTGCACGACACGCTGGCTCTGACACCATAGCACCCGGCAGCTGCTTCCTCTATGTCATGTGCCATGGTTTCAGTTTAACGAGTGAAAGAGACCGTCTGAGTGTGTGACGCTGAAGAGCGTAACACTCGGGGACAGATTTAAAGAGATAGTGAGAAAATGTGTGGGTTGACGGATACTGATGGTATTGTGGCCTCTCTGAGCTCCTGGTTACGCTACTATGGACTTTCCTTCCATGATGGCTTGGAACTCTATGGTTTTGTTTCGCAGCAAAAGAAGTGACTAGACTTTAATAGTTGATTTACCTGCTAAAAAAGGTACCCCCCAGCCATTTATTACTAAGAATTCAAGCATTTGAAAACCCCGCATTAACTTTACATCATCAACATTTTCTCTAATAATGACTAAATGTACTCTTGACACATGGTAGAATTAAGTGCATTCTATGGAAGTCCTGGTACGATTTCTTTCGTTACTGAAAAAAAAAACCCTGTTACTATGGTAATTATACATCCAGTTTATACATGAAACGTATGACGTGTGCCTTTACATCATTCTACACAGACTCAGTCTGTCTGGCATTTCAGGCTGGTGCTTGAGTTAATCTGAACTGAACAGTGGCATTGACTTGTAGCATTTTCCACTTTGCCTAGAGAATTCTTGCCTTTATTCAGGTTGCTGTCCAGCTTGTCTGTAAAGGCCCAAAATTTCATAAAGCCTAAAATGTAACATTACATTATTGGCATGTTATTACAGTATCGGCCTGGGTTGAAGGCACAAAATGTAATGGTGACCCAAAATGTTATAAACATAAGCATAAGGTAAACGATAATGTAATAATATAATAACGATAAAAATGATTGGTAACGCAGTTACATTTGGCTAATAATATAACATTATTCATTCAAAAAACTGCTCGGTCAATAACGTAATAACCTGCCCAAAATGTAATAAGTTATTACATCATTGGCAAAAAGGTACCATTCTCACTTTTAATTAATTATTGGCCAATTATACTATTATTGGCTTTATCACATTGTGTTTTACTAGATGTCTAAAAGTTCTTACATTATTGGTGGTTATTACATTTTGGATCTCTACATGGCCCCTACAGTCAAAGCACCATAAGCCTTATCTGTGCTGACAGGAGGGCACGGAGCAGACTCTACACACGTCACCCGGTCCACTGTGGCCTCTAAATAATGGATTCCTCTGGTTGATGCTTCCTCTCTGAATAAGTAAAAATGTCCTGGCCAGGTGACGGGT
>NC_044500.1:12737057-12739557 GCF_902362185.1 Chanos chanos | reverse complement strand
TTTTTTTCTTAGCCTTCTTCACGTCTCCTCGCTCTCACTGTCTCACTGTCAATTTCTTTGATGTGATGTCACCCGACCACAATAAACACATGACAAAATCAATAGGTGTCTGGTAAGAGGCTATAAATAAGAAGAGAAAAAATTCCCTCATATACTTTTACACCTGAATCAGGTTAATTTCCCCCACAGTATCATGTCCAGGCCGTTTATGGGAATTCAGACCAACCAAGCAGAACCACGGTAAAATTCAATGCATCTGTATGAAAGTGACTGAAAGTCATCTCAATTGTATTACTCATTTCTATATGGCATGGGCAACAGCAAAAGTGTAAAATATTTTCTCTCTCTCTCACACACACACACACACACACACACACACAGCATGTACACATGCGCGCACACACAGACACACTCTCACACTCACCTTGAGGACAGACTGGGCTTGCCGCTCTTGCTGCAGCTGGTATAGATGCCTGGACCGTCGTCAAAGAAACTGCCCAAAGCCAGCTTCTGCCTGATGGACTCCCGCTCATTCTTTTGGGCCTGAGTGAGAACGAGAGAGAAAAAGACAGAGAGGGTGAGCAAAGAACAGACAGGGAGGGAATGGGGGAGAGAGAGAGAAAGAGAGAGAGAGAGAGAGAGAGAGAGCGAGAGAGGCAAGAGAGGCACAAGAGAGATAAGCCAAATTGTGAGTACTTTTCTGAAACAGCAGATGGCGCTTGTCACAGCTGAGTTGGTGATTTGAGCATGCTTTCCATGCACCATCTGTGTATCACTAATACAGCTCCACAAACACACCCTCTTGGTCCTATCCCACGACACAAAGCCATTTCAATACGTCCTCAATGTGCGGTGCTTTTAATATCACACACTTTCACAGACACGTAGAATAAACGGCCTTACGGTCAAATATCTGGTCATTTAACCCCCACTGTTCTCCACGCCTTGACTAAACATACCCCCCCCCCAGAAAACATGTGATATTTTATCAACATTGTACAACAAGGACTGAAAACATTACACAAATGCTTTTGAAATCATATATTTTCAAAACTCTGGTTTGTTCGTAAAACGTTTTAATGCCAAATGCTCATTCACTGCAAACAAGCCTTATACATAAACCCTGTGATGTTGAGCAAACTTTACTGAACTACACAACATTATTACTTAAATATGTAAGCCTCCTGCAGTTCCACTGCAGCTTTTGGCTTCCACCCGAATTTGATTCATCAGCAAACGGCCGTCTGACTTCAAAGTCCAGCCGGTAGTAACACACACATCTGCTCACTGGTACTGGTGGTGTCCTACTGAGTGGGTCCATAATGAGGAACACACATCCACCTTACACAACACATATAACACACACACACAAACATACACACACACACACATCTGCTGGACTGCCCCCCTTCTACAAAAATTTGTATGCATCAAAGTTTGTGCTCGGAAATCCAAGAGCAAGAGGGATGCACGCGCACACACACACACACACACACACACACACACACAAACCCTGCACAGATATCAGTTAACTGATAAGCACGGTTTGGCTGTACGATATTTTTGTACATATTGATCCCTGTCAAACTGTACATTGATCCATCTCTGCACCACTCTATGTAAAGTGATCCACTGGCCAGAGAACAAACCTTTCATCTGACTGAGTAATCCCACACAAAGACAAGGCAAAGACGACGGCTCCTGCAGTCCACAGAGATTATACCAGTTCTATCTCAGTCTACAGAGATGATTATATCACCCTGCTCTTCCAGACAGCTTCACTGTCTTACTCCACCCGACAGTACCGAGTCATGTCATTGGCTGGTTAAACTATGGGAAGGAAAGTCAATCGATATAACATAGGGAGTCAAACGCTATCATCTTCTTTTGCAATACGTAACTTTAAGAATCTGATTCCACAAGGTCGAGTGTTTACATTCCATACACCGAGACAGAGGGAGCGGTAGACTGGAGAGAATACGGAGTGATACATAACGGAGGAGAGAAATAAAGGAGAAAAAGGGAAGTGAATGGATAAGGGGGATGGAAGAATCTCTCGGTTCGACGTGTGTTTGTGTGTGTTGTGACTGTTATAAAAATGACCTCTTTAGAGAAACAGCAGCCTAATCCCTCTCCACACATGAGAGGCTAACGTACGCTGAGCTGGCAACGCCAGACGAGGTTGGCACAGGAGGGGGATGAAGCCTGGCACAGTGTGACTTGGTGAAGAGGGTGGGGAGGAAGAAGAGGAGGAGGAGGGGGGGTTGGGGGGGGGTGTGTGGGTACTTGTGTTTGTGCCAAGCGCACAGATGCCAAACAGCTCCAGTCATCCATTTTACAGGAGAAGACACACACAGCATGAGAGCTCAGCAAAGACATGACGCACACATCGCAATGTGAGCATGAGCTCGTAACACGCATACTCACACACACACACACACACACACACCGAATTTCCCGCATACAAGCAAAGGATTACATCTGCTAGAAAGTCTTCCCC
>NC_044500.1:12612057-12729557 GCF_902362185.1 Chanos chanos | reverse complement strand
TCTACAGACAAGATCCAGTGTAGTTCACGACACCAGTCTCTCACAGACAGCTCCTCCTGTGTTACATTTCTGAATTAATGACTGTGACTGTGAAACAGATGAGAATTATTAAAAATGACTTATTAATCAGATCTCCAAAAGATGGCACACCGTGCTGAGTTTCAGCAGTAACAGAGGAATACACACACACACACACACACACACACACACCGTGCCACGCCCTGGAGAAAGGACTGAGATTATGAGAATCGATCAAAGGGCTCTTGGATCTCTTCCTTTCTCCCTCACTCCCCTCTTTTTCGACCCCTCCCCTCGCTTCTCTCACAGACCCAGCCCTGTTAGCCATCCTGGCCTCTCTGACTGCAGTGGACCGGAGCTCACAGAGGGCTGTCTCTGGTTTCAAGGCCAGAGATGGTGCAGTGAAGTCAGGTAATAAATCTACAGCATCACCCCCCACCTGTCTTTGGGGGTGACAGATGAAATATAGACCCTCAGTCAGACAGATCCATCCAGCACAAATAGGCACACACACCCACACCAACGCACGCACACACACTCACTCACACACACACACACACACACACACACACACACACACACAGACACAAAACTAGGGGATTAGCCTGCAATACAATCTAGTAAATAATTACGGAGAAGGGGATAATTATTATTTTGCATGCCTGAATGAGTGGAGAGAGGGGAGGGAGACAGGGAGAAAGAGAGGGAGGGAGAGAGAGGAATTAGGGCCAGGAAACAGTGAAAGGAGCTGGTATCTAGAGTAAATCTTTACTCTTTGGCAGGTAACATATTAAGCAGCAGTTTAGTTTTGTGTTGCTCTGTCAGTCCTAAGAGGCCTAGCCTAAAACAACAGCCTGAGAAAAAAATGTCTTCCCCTCCTCCTCCCTCTCTCCCTCTCTCTCTGTCTCTCTCTCTCTCTGTCCGTGACAGGGACAGCCTGACACCAGTCGCTCCCCTGGCCGTGAACAGAGAGAGAGAGAGAGAGAGAGAGAGAGAGAGAGAGAGAGAGAGAGAGGGGCGCTGGCGGTTGCCTGGATACCAGCCTAATTGAGGGGCCTCTAGAGAGTTAGTGTTATCAGAGAAAGAGCCCAGTCTTTCGCACACCATTCTCTCTCTCTCTCTCCCTCTCTCCCTCTCTCTCTCTCTCTCTCTCTCTCTCTCTCTAATTGAGTCCTTCTTTTCTCCAATGTCTCCAATCCATTACTATGAATTTCTGTATTTCTCCCAAATCCTGTTTGTTCTTTGGTTTGCACTGTTTTACTTAAACGATTCTTTATTTTTTTATGCCCCTCTCTCTCTTCTCTCTCTCTCTCTGTTTCTCCTCATCCCCTCTCCACTCTCTGTCCCCTTTTCTATGGTTTTTCACTTCTTTTCTTGATGCCTCTCTCAGCACCTCTGTGTCTTCCTACCATCTTCCTTCCCCGTTCATCTCTCACGCCATCCCTGTGTTTTTATTTCTCACGCCTCATCTTTGAAACCTCCTCAAAAATTCTCCTTATTGCTCTCTTCCATTTTACCATCTCTCCATTCCCTCTCAAATTTCCTTTGTTTTCTCCATCTCCTCTCTCATTAAACCGCAATTTCCCTGTCAACCACTTTTTTCACTTATTCGTCCGTCAGTATACCTCTTTCTATAATTCTCTCTATTCCTAAAGGCCCCTCGTTCATCTTCTGGATTATTTAATCTTAAAACGAACACTTCAGTCAGCATTTCCCCTTAGAGAGGAAACCCACATCCTATTACATAACTCCTGCCTCTTTCTCTGTCTTTCTGCCCCTAAAACGAGACAAGATTCATGTGAGGGATTTAATGGAGCAGGGGAGAATAACACACTACCCTGTGAGAGGTGTGTTCCCGGTGGGAGAGCAGCCAGTCTGTCCTGAGACGGGACTGTCTGAAACATGGCCTCGCTGAGGCACTGGGTCTTGGGCAACACCCTGAACTGGACTCCTTCTACACACACATAACCACCAGTCTCACACCAATCAATCCATCTGGGTTAAGACGCAGGGCATGTGTCTATGATGCTGCACTGCAATGCAGATTGGGTAGGGAGACAAGAGGGATGCTCTGACAGATGGAGAGAGAGAGAGCGACAGAGAGAGCGACAGAGAGAGAGAAAGACCAAGACAGAGAGAGAGAGAGAGAGAGAGAGAAGAGTGAAGGAGAAAGGAACAGAGATACATGTTAATATATGAAAATCAAAGTGAGATGCAAAGAGATGGAGAAAGCGTGAAAAGCTCAAATGACACAGGATGAGTGTTATGAAAGATGAAGGGCGAGATGATAGGAAGAGAGTGAATGAGTTATAAATAAGCAGACAGGAAAGAGGAGGGAGGAGGAAGGAGTGTGAAGGATAGAGGGGAAAAGGGGAGGAAAAAGAGTGACGGGGGGGGGGGGGGGGGTGACTCTTTTGTACGACGCCGAAACTGAATGGCACCTGATTTGTCATTAAGAAAAGTGGGACACTTATGTCGCAGTTGGGGGATTGCAGACTCCAGCCTACACGCGCAACCCTGCCGCACTCATGTTAAGACAGATTTAAAGACGCTCCAGCCTGTTTCAGATACTGGAACATTGGTTCCTGTCAAGTATGCCAACACACCTACGTACTGCTGTTATTCATCAAATTGAACTTTTCATCAAAAAACTGTTGACAAGTCAGTTTTGTTCTCTGCCTGCTGGCAACAGAACCCCTCCCAAATACACGAACGCACACAACAAACAACCACACTCACAAACTCACACACACAGACACACACACCCACATACACACACACCCACACACACCCCTTGTCCTTTCCAGACAACAACTGATGAATCCTGGCTCCTTTGGGGAGGGTGGAGGAAGGAAAGAAGGGGGGGGGCATTATTCCCTTAAGTAAAGAGTAAGCTTAGCAACCAACCAAAAGAAACAGCCAACAAGACTGACTCATATTCAACTCATAGACATATTCAACACGCTACTCAATATACAAACCTCTAAACCTCTCAGGCACTCGGAGTTAAAGACTGAATTAAAAACCATACAGAAACACACAACCTGAGCCTGCTACACAATTAAACCTTTACGAAGAACTCAGCCAACCAAGACATGTTTACATGAGAGCAGATAACAGAATCGTTTGGCTAAAACATGTCACCCAGATCAAGTTAAACTAGAGCGTCTGAATGATCTACACATCTACTCTCATCACGTTCAAAATGATAGTTATTATTATTATCATTACATCTACTCTCGCATGCACCTATTTTTTTTTCTTTTTCCTATCAGCACAAATACGTGATTCATTTACAAAATACATTTTGATTAACCACAGTCTAAGGAAGTGACAGTGCCCCGGTCCGTTGGTCCTACCTGATAGGCGCAGTTTTCCTGATGCACCATCCTTCTCTCTCAGTACATCCTAGAGCGGAGCGGAGCTCACAGGTTTTTTGGGGATTATAAGCGTAGCCCCCGGGGCTGGCCGGTGATCAGGGAGAGAGAGAGAGAGAGAGGGAGAGAAAGAACGAACGGGAAGAGGTGGTGAGGGGGGGGGGGGGGGGAAAGCAGGGGTGGGAAGTCCCAGTCCCACCCAAGCAGGAGATTCAGGGGCGAGGGACAGAAAGATCCAAATCAGCTGATCTAAAATGGACCCAGCTCCTGCCTCCCTGAATCGCACTGGTATGCGGTGAGCGCTGTTGCCAAGAATCTGGCTACGCTGAATGACTCTCTCTCTCTCTGTCTGTCTGTCTGTCTGACAGAAGGATAAGATCTGAGCAGTTCTTCTTCAGAGGTTGGGAGGGGAAAGAAGACAAACGCAGAAGGGAAGTGAGAAAGAATCTGAGCAAAAAGAGCAAGCAAAAGAGGCGGGAGCAAGAGGCTTTCAGGTTGTCATGGTCTCAATCGCTCTCTCTCTCTCTCTCTCTCTCTCTCTCTCTTTTTCTCTCCTTCTCTCCGGCTAGCTCGCACTCTCAGAGGCTGGGGGGGGGCTCTGTGGGCGGAGGAGGGAAGGCTCAGTGACACAGTGAGCCAATGACAATACAGAACAGAGAGACGGGGGAGTGGAGAGGGAGGCAGAAGGCGGGGATACGGAGGTAAGAGGCGTGACCTTTCCCCGGCTGAAAAGGAATGGAAACGTCCCACAGGGAGCGAGGGACATCGGGGGAAAAAAAAAAAGAATGAGTGGGTGGAGAGAGAGGAGTTGAAAGGGAAGGCCCCTTGTAATAAAAGAGCCAAGTTGTGGCAGTCTAAGAATGCCTCTGTCTAAACAAAGTCATTAGAATTTAAATTGTCTCTGTTTTTTTTTTCCCAGGCTAGCTGTTCACGTACCTAAACCAGACCTACTCTTTCACTCCGTGGCCAAAGCACAAACACTTCATACTACAGTGGCCTTTTAAATAATGAAGGGAAAACACAGGGACCAACCTGAGTTTGACTTTTTAGTGAACTGCATAAATATATGATTACAGTTAATTAAATATAAGCCCTGCATTCTCAGAGGAAGGCCTCTACAGCATTAAAAACCCCATTCCACTGGATACTGTGCATACCAATTAACATGACACACAACGCTACAACACATTTTATGCTACAGATGGACCTCTGATTTGTCTGGATCATTGTCAAGAACGCCAAACCTTCTATGTCCATTACATAAACCTTTATTCCAAGCCAAAGGGAAAAGAAATCAACAAAACCATGTGACCCTCATTGTTCTACAGTACACAGGACACAGGGAATCAGGGACATGTCAAATTAAGTCTCTTTGTATGGAAGTAGTAAGTATTAGCTTGTGATTATATGTGTGTGTGTGTGTGTGTGTGTGTGTGCGCGTGTGTGTGTGTATGTATGTGTGTGGTGTACATGTGCGTGTATGTGTTAATGTGTGTGTGTGTGTGCATGTGTGTGTGTGTGTGTGTGTGCGTGTGCACGTTTAATCCCTTTCTCTTTCAGCAGCCCAGTACAGACAGGAGGGAGCCTAATCCCTCTGTTCCATCTGTCCCTGGGTAAGGCAGTATGGACACATGCTAACCCAGATTAACCCTCTTCTATCTCTATCTCTCATCATCTCTCTCTCTCTCCCTCGTTTTCTCCCGTTTTCTCTCTCCGTTCTAATTCAGATAAGTCTTTTCCATTTCAAACCAGTCATTAACCGGTTCATCAAACATTACAGAAACATTTTTTCAAACATTTTTAATAAAAAAGGGTAAACCTTATATCTCACTCCATCTGTGACTTTCGAGATACTGCACGAATCCATGTATTGAGCTTTCTCCCTTTTTAAATCTCTCTGCACGGGAGAATGAATCAGTGCATTTTTATATTTTTCTCCATGCATTCTCGGGATTATATCGAGTTTAATCAGTAAGTAGCTGAGGATGAACAGGTGAGGAATTCATATTTGACTTGTATCGGTTTGTTCGGTTGGCTCACAGATGGGAAACACAACAGCCTCTTCTCTCATTGCTTTCTGTTGCATAATCTTGACGTTTTTTTTTCCCCCCATTGACCCACTTCAGAGCAGAATGAGTCGGGCGTGTGTGAATGTCCCTGATACGGTTCCTTCAGTCTGGTGCATATGACACCAACTGCTGATAGACATGTCACTTTTGGCCTACTGGGAGCATGCTTAGGTGTAACAGTACGGACAGGCTAGCAAAGAAAACTGACAGATTTGATATAGCTTTAATCCTTTTTTTATAGATAGCAAATCCAAATATACATTACTTGATTCATTACAAAGTTAAACTGTCAGGTTTTTAATGTAATGTAGAATAAAACAGGTCTGAACCTCATCTCTTTGCCAAGGTCTTTTTCTTAACTAGCAGATGCAGAGGAAGCTTGTTTGTGTTTATAAACAATGAAGTGTTATGTCTGTTGGACAGGAATGTTGTGGGAAAAGAGAGAAATTTGAGGAGGAAAAAAAAAGCTGTCTGATGTAAGACCCTAGCCCTCTGGAACTGCCAGATTCAGTTTCCAACCTTTCTGAAGTCTCTCTCTCTCTCTCTCTGTCTCTCTCTCTCTCTCTCTTCCTCTCCCTAACACACACACACACACACACACGGAAGCCTGTAGAATACTAATGCAGGCTGAACCCATGGGGTAACTTTGATGTGAGAATCCCTCTGCTTTGATTGAAGACAGCCCCTACCTCTTCACTGCTACCTCCCTTTATCACTCACGAGCACTCTCTCTCTCTCTCTTTCTCTCTGTCTCTCTCTCTCTCACTAACTTTCACTCTCATATTTAAATGTACTTTATTGGCATGACTGTTTCAGTTACAGATGTGCCAAACCAATTACGAGTGAAATGGAATCATTTGCAAAGTAAATTTATCTGTATTTTTCATCTCTGTCTCTCGCTCTCTCTCTCTCTCTCTCTCCCTCTCCCCTCCTCCTTTTGCGCTGACCTTCAGATGAGTGAGGAAGCCACAGCTCTGTGATCCTGAAGGACAAGTGGACTTTGTCATGTCGGCCATCTTCCTGAGCAAACAAAGCCCCGACATAACAAACACTTTTATCTAATCCACACTCCCATGCGGTCTTAAACCAGATTAATGGGGACTGGCCTGTAATCTGGATTTTGCCGCATAACACGAAACGACTAGTGTTGTGTTTGTGTTTCTTTGTCCGTCTTAAGTGTAAGAGGATGAGCGATCATTTATTTGACAATGTCTAGGTTTTTTCATCTTCAGACCAATTAAGAATACTTATGGTACTTAAGTGCTTACCATTAAATGTACTTTTTATCTGCATATGAACATGAGCGCTGAATTTAATTTATGCCTGGACCGGTTATGCTTCTCCAGATGTGGTAATGAGAAAGATAATTAATGTAAAACTAAACAAAATATACATTTGCAGCTTGCTTATTTTATTCATATGCAAATAGGTCTCTTATGGACTAATTTGGCTCATGTGCGATATTGCTGTGGATATATGATTCAGAGTGTGAGTGGGAACAGCGTGTATGTGTGTGCGTGTATGTGTGTGTGTGTGTGTCTCTGTGATTGTGTGTGTGTGTGTGTGTGTGTACTGATGATCATGAGTGTATTTCTGCCCAAAATTGGACTGCTACTCATTGCTATTCCTCTATGTGACGGCAGTAACTTTGGATCAAAACACAGTCTAAATATAGAGCGTCCACTCATCAGAGGAACCGCTGCTGAGTTTCAGACAGGCACGAAAGTGCAACATCAAAACCGATCAATCGTCAAATTACATAAAATAAGAGGAGAGGAAATCAGGCCAAGAGAAACTTAGAGCTACTAAGAATCCTAGGCCACATTATTTTGTTTTAAGTACAGGTAAAACCCTGGGTGATTTGAATTAACACATGCCTTGAAGTATTCCAGGTATTTTAATTCTAAGATGTATGCATACGTGTTCCCTCATACATCAAAATCCTTTTAATACACTACAATATGCTTGAGTTCAACTCTGCGGTTTCAGACTGACAGAGGCAAAAAAAAAAAAAACATTAACACACATCCGAAAGCATCTCAGATGTGCTTTTGACTTCACAAGCATTCAAGCAGAGAATGTGCCCTTAAAAACACCCACAGCTAAGGGTGGAAAAGAGCCCTTATTCTCCTCATTAACTTCTCTCCTGTGTTTCACTCTCTCTGTTTTCTCTGTCTTTTTTTCTTTCTCTCTCTTTCTCTCTCGCCCTCTCTCTCTCTCTCTCTCTCTCTCTCTCTCTCTCTCTCTCTTTGGCTCAGTGGGGCTTGGAAAGCACTGCTGCTTTTGGAAGGCTGACATTTCTGTAGGCGCTTCATAATGAATGTTTAACTACACTGGCACAGTGTGAGGGCCAGTATCTCTCAACCATACAGCCGCATCCTCTCACAGGAGGGTACACAGACCTGCAGAGGAGGAGGGAGGAGATGAGAGGGGAAGAGAAGAGAAGAGAAGAGAAGAGAAGAGAAGAGAAGAGAAGAGAAGAGAAGAGAAGAGAAGAGAAGAGAAGAGAAGAGGCAGAACTGCTTGTACTATGAATGTGGGGATACTGTTAACAGACGGTAAGGGCTGTACCCAATCACCAGTTGGGCAGGACTGATCAGAAAAATCATTCATGATCATACAGTGAACTGAAGACTGAACACTGGATGAGGCTGTGCGCAGGAGCTAAAGAAAAGAATGGTTTACACATCAAACAAAATACACATATTCTTAAGACACTACATTATAAATAAACTTACGTTTTATAAACAAACACCCAACAGTGGGCAAAACCTACGAATACAACAGCAGAAAAGAACCGCATGTAAAGCCTCAGTTTAGACACTGTTCACAGCCAAAAGAAGTATGGAGCAGGAACACCATGTAATGACACGGGTTCGTGTTTGGATAGAGCCAAAGACAGCCTTTCGCAGCCTGTTCCCAACTGTTAAACATGGCGCTGTTTCTGTCATGACATGGCCACCAATCTCGTCGGATCCCGGGGTCCCAGTGTTACTCAGCGTGGAATGAAAGCCAGCAGACACAAATGTATTTTAGGGGACTACGTTCACCCCATGGGACTGTCCCTTCATCTGGCATTTCCCATTTAAAGAATGTTTCCAATGGGTCAGTAGAGACAACTCAACGCTTTATTAACAGTATTCCGACAGTGACTGAGGCTACACAGGCAAAGGGAGGCCATGAACCTCATTAGTTAACTAATATTCATTTAGTGTTTGCTACTTATCTTATTTAGTCAGCAATGTAGTGTTAGCATATATGGATCAGGGCAAACAGCAAATGGCTTGGATGATATAACCGGAAACAGCCCCCCCCCCCCCCCCCCCCCGCCACCTTTCTGTTCCTCTCTCTCTCTCTGTCTCTGTTTCGCTGTCTCACTCACACACACACAGTGTGGTTAGTTAATGGTTATGTTCTGTGTGATCAGGTCAGTACACGCTGTGGAGGAGACAGATGAAGAACTCTCTATGAGCTGGCCCTCAGCCCTGTTCACAGCCTACCACACACACAGAGAGAAGGACAGACAGAGGAGACAGAGAGAGAGAGAGAGAGAGAGAGAGGGAGAGAGAAAGAGGGGAAGAAATAGAGAGAGTATATATGTGTTACAGATTACACCATCCAACCCGTTTACTGATGCTATGATCTGTAAAAAAAAAAAAACTAGCAGTACAAGGTAGATAACGTAAGAGCCTTTTCTGGAAATACAGAGAGGACAAAGATGAAAGATGTAGGGCCTGATGTAAAAAGAGAGAAAGAGAGAAAAAGCCCACATTAGCACAAAAGAAAGAAAGGGCACGGAGCGGCACAATGGAACCGAACCCGGCTCTGTGAGGGAAGTGGTTTTAGAAGGTAAATGGAGATTTATTAAAGCGAAGCAAAGAGACGGCGAGGGAAAAAAGACTGGGGCGGTCACCGAATTGTTCGTGCTGGCCTCGTCCTGGTTAGCAATGCTGTATTATATTAAGGCTGCATTCAAGGATAAAGTCTCTTTAGGAGGCCAAGCTTGGTAATGGCTGAAGAGTCTTAATGAGAATCTTTGGGTTGTCACTGAAAAAAAGCTGCTTTATTTTTACACATTCGCACAGGCTTGGTTCAAAGGCCACTTTAATCTTACGTGAACAAGCCTTGTGATTTACGCGCACAAACACGCACACGCGCATGTACGCTCACGCGCTTGCCCACTCTCTCACACACACACGCACGCACGCGTGCGTACACACGCAAACACAAAAGAAACATGATGTATGTACATTATAATTGTGTCTCTCTCAAATTAAACAAACATTTAACCCAATCAGAGACACATGTTCTTTTTCTCCCTCTTTCTGTCTCTCTCACTCACACACAGACACACAGCCACACACACACACAGAAACATGAAACTGCTCTGTAATTTTCCTAAACACAAATCCTGCTGTTTACAAGTGGCTCCACCCAAACAATCGTCTGTACTGTTCACCACACCATCACCATTACTATCCTCAGACACACGAAAAAGACCAGCTTTATTCAGATTGCACCCCCCTCCCCCGGTGTGCACGCGTGCACACACACACACACACACACACACACTCCAACACCTCCATGTCCAAAATCATCCCCTTTCCCATTTATTTGCTCTGACAGAAGAAGATGACGGATGTATGTGAATTATTTCTCTATCACACTCTTTTCTCCCTCTCCCTCAGAGCTCGGAGCTGAGTGACACAGAGCCATAACACGCTTTTTAACTACAACATAAATCCCAATTTCCTTTCTTTCACTCCCTGCCAGTCATTCCACTCCCTCACCCCCCCCCCCCCCCGCCAGTTCCACGACCAATAGTTATTTCAGAGAAAGGGGGGGGGGGTGAGTTAGGTGGAAAATAGCCCCCTGCTGTAGCCAGCCCGTTTGAGCGCGGAGCGCTAATGCTTTGTGACAGCTTTAGGAAACACACAGTTCCAGGCCGCCGCGGACCGGCTTGTTCAGGAGATTTTGGAAGGGCAGGCGAACTCAGAGGTCAGAGGTGACAGGGTCACGGTTTCAGCTGAAAACAGCAGTAAATGCGCCTGAGAGCTGACCCCCGGGGTTCAATGTTCCAATTTTATTATTGAGCGATTATAAATCAAAGCTGATTTAATCTTGTATAAGCACTCACAGTTAACCTGTGCAAATAATGCCCGGCTCTAAAGGGCAATTGTCTTTAGTGGATCCAAAGGGGCCACAGGATATGAATGACTGCAATGGATTGTACTGATAAGACCAACGCAGCCTGAGTCAACAGTATTCTGTATGAGTTTAACGGGTGTAGTGTCAGCGTGAACGTCCAGAGTGAATCACACTGTTCGGTGGCGAAGTGGCTACAGAATGTGAATGGTGTATTTTTCACAATAATAGTAAAGGATTACGAACAGACGAGTGGACGAATGGGGCTCTCCTCAGGGCGCATTGTGTGGCTGGGTGATACTATGCAACTGCTTGCGTGGAAAAAGCAGAGAGTTGCTTCACAGGCTGGAGACGTAGGGGTGCGCTGGGCTCGTCACCTTGACTAAGGTGAACGGTATGTGAGGTGGGGATTTATGAGACTGCAGGTAATGGATTATCCCAAATGAGGAGAATACACCGGAGAAAAAAAGCACAGGATATTGGAAAAGAACGTGTGTGTGTGTGTGTGTGTGTGTATCAGTGTGTGTGTGTGTGTGTGTGTGTGTGTCTCCTGGTGACTCTCTCAGATGAGGTGAGGCACGCTGAGTAGACAGTGATGGAATGTGTTACCGAGGGCTATTCGTTGCCAAAACAAACACTGCCGTCTGGCCCCTCCCTCATCCAGCAAACACGGGGATGGGGGTCTCCTTGACTTCACAATCCACACAGACTGTGCTGTCCAAGTCAGGGTTGGCAGAGATGCACTGTACGTCCTTTGGTGAAGGACCTAATGACAATCAATCTTTGACTGGACCAATCAGGTCTCAGACACAATGTCACAAGACAGGCAGGAGAGGACAATTAGAACACGATATCTAATCTCTTTTTAAAATGAGCTCGAATAAGTTTTTGGATTAAAATTACGTGAAATTTATTTTTGTAGCCACGCGAGCCTCCTCTCACTTCTACAACACATCTCTCCCACTTCTCTTCTCTCCCGCATTCTCTTCTTTCCGTCTCCTCTGAGCTGTTATCGTTTGTAGTCCATTCCTCTCCTTTTCTTTTGCACTTGTAGTGTATCCTCTTTTTATCCTTTGTTTTCACTCAGAATTGTAGCGGCTGGTTTGTGTTCGTCTGGGCTTTGATGCTGTCGAGGGGGAAGCCTTCTGGTACATGAGGAGAGAAACCCTTCTATCCTACCATGACTGCTCTCTGCAGTAAAATGCTGAGCTATCACACAACGCACGGATACACTTACAACTCTTTACTGAAATTTCTCTATCTGAACTGGCTCATTAGTTTATTCTGCAGACGAGGCCATTTTAATGTTATCAGTAAAACTGATGCGATCTACGATTTGAATGTTATTGAGAGGATGCTAGGTGAGTGTTTATGCTTAGTGTCTTTGTGTCCGTATTGAGGTGTTTGTTCTCAGATTCCGAGGGTGAAACGTAGAATTTTTTTTTTAACTTTGTTACACAGATATTACAGCACAGATATTTGATGATTTTCATTCATATGTGTGAATGATATGGTGATATGGTGAAAGCCATCAAATATAAATGTCTGTTAAAAAGATGAACAGGTGTTTAGGGATAAAGTGACAAAATGTAGTTAGTATCTTATCAAACGTCTTCATAAGCAAGGGAAAAACCTGCAACGCTATAAAATCTCCCAAACCGCAACTTCACTTTATGACTCTCAATATGTAACGTATGTCAACATGAGAGTCTGCAGTGGGTGTGTTTGTATGTGTGCTGATCGTTGAGTGTGGTGTGTGTGTGTGGGTGTGTGTGTGTGTACAGATGTTTCATAGGGCGGAGTCACGTTTTGATGCGATAAAGCTGCACTTTGACAGTGATTTTAAAAGTAAATGTTTGGGTGTGTGTGTTTGCTCTGTGTCAGTTCTAACTTGCTACTAATAAACTCAGTGACCTCGGATGTTCTCTCTACTGCTGTGGAAAACTGCCAGCCAATTACTTCACAATGTGTCTGCAGAGACTAAATACCCAAAGTCACTTTGTGCATATACTGTCAAAGGTGTGTGTGTGTGTGTGTGTGTGTTTATGTGAGGGTTTATGTGAAGTGTGCACATTTAAGTGTCCAGATGTACCGTGTAAAAGGAGCAGAGGTGTGTACATTTGATTTTGTTTGCGGATCTCATTCACTGAGACATGTTAGAACAGCTGGAAAACTCAGCACAAAAAAATAACACCGCTGTCAGTCACACACACACACACACACACACACACACACACACACACACACGCATGCACACACACACACACACGCATGCATACACACACACACACACACACACACACACACACACACAATGCGAAGCCTCAAAGATAAAAGCAAACCAACAGCGACAAACAAGGCAAAAAAAAAAAAAAAAAGTTTGAGATTCCATATGGAATTCAAAATCATAAATCTTTCAAGAAAAAAGATCAATAAGATGCTAAATCCACCCTTAATAAAAGTCATGCCTCCCAGCAATGGGAAACAGGTACTATTCAGTCCCACTGCAATAAAACACGCCTATCCTGGGGCACTAAAGCTATGCAAAACTTTAAAGCAGTGAACCACAGGTAACACCACAGAAGAGTGTTCCAGTATGTTTTAAACAGGCTACTGCGTGTTAATGTAATACATAAATGAACAAAGAGACTCATTATTAGGCTGTCTCTGGGCTCCTCAGTGTTAGCACAGAGAGGCTGTTGAGCGTGGCCTGGAACACATGGTTAGGATCAGCCGAGCTCTCCCCAAAGCACCTGGACTTTGTTAAAAAAAAAAAAAAAAACCAGTGCATTGTGTTCGGTTCAGGGCAGCCAGAGAATGACCTGTCTGTCTGAGATCTGCCTTTGCCTCGTGGCTAAGTGATTATCTGATGTTCTAAAGAAAGAAATACATGACAAGGAACTTGCTTGTTCAACCTTTCAAAGAGAAACTGCACAGATATGAATATGGTCTTGGTACAGCGCACGGAAGCCGACGAAACAGCAGTGTATCTTTTAAGACAGAACTTGTTTAGTCTACTGCCACAAACGTAGCGACTAAAGCACTAAGAGGGCTTTTAACCATATCAGGAGAAGCAGGTGAGTGTCCCTCTTAAGAATGGACAAACAAGATTGAAAATTTTACTGCCCCCCCCCCCCCCCCCGCCCCCCCCCCCAAAAAAAGCATACTAAAATAGGGGATGAGAATAAGAGAGAGGATGTTTACCTGAATCAGAAGCCCAACTTGTTGAGTGGAATCCAACTCTGATTTAGGTTGTGTACTCATTCATCAATTACAAAAATCCCAGAGAGTTGAGGTATCTCCAAAAGTTGATTACAAAGACAAATTATATATACATAAAAAAAAGCCAAAAAGGCAAAAACAAAACCCCCAAAACACTCAGCTCTCATAAACGTCCACAGTTCACGTGTGAGGTAAGGGAGAAAGAAAGAGCCAAAGTTTTTGACAGAAATCTGGACAGAGTTTTATCTGCACACACTTCTGAGCTTGTCTGAGTGTGTACAGAGTGTGTGAGGGAAGCCGGGCATGCTGGAACACACACACACACACACACACACACACACACACTCACACACACACACACTCACGCGCACACTGGGGAGGAGGAGTGAGTCGCGAGGCCTTAGGGTTGAACCAGACACCAGGCACACCCTCAGTGCACTGCTGCTTAAAACAGATCTGGGATCAGAGTAGTCCCGGAATTTCTTATGGTTCAGATTACAGTGTGGTTAGTCTACACTGATCCTGCAACAGTGGGTTCCCTCTGCTGGCCTGTGGAGAGAAGTTCCAGGCTGTACCACCCCCCGCTAACGCCCCCCCCCCCCCCAACTTCTCTCTGTACCACACCAGCGTACCTTACACCTCCCCTCAGGCTATCGTTTTTACGTCAACAGCCTGCTCCTCTCCCTCTTCATTCTGCACACCTCCATCATGTCTCTCCACCTCTGCTAAAGTCCCTCCTCTTTTCATTAAAAGCTCTCTGTACTCAATATCTCCTCAATCCATCATGTTCTCCACCTTCTTTTTCCCCCATCCCTTTCTGCTATTTCTTAGCTTTTTTTTTTTTTCCTCACTGTCCGGTTCTTTAAGAAACTCTCTGAGGCTCTGTGTTGGAATGCGTTTATGTGTCTGTCCACCCCTCCATGATGTCACTCATGTTTGCTTTCCATTCACCGCCCTGTTATTATGCTATTTTCTTCCTTCTGTTTTTCTTGCACTCTGTGTCGACCTCCCTCTCTCCCTCTTGACGTGGCACGGCTATGTCTGAAGTCTGTGTGGTAAGTGCTAAGTAGTGAGTACTATGCACTACGTGGGCAGAGCTCTCTCTCTCTCTCTCTCTCGCACACACACACACACACACACACACACACACACACACACACACACACACACACACAGGGAGCTCCCAGACGTAATCATAGTATCCATCCACCAACGCGCAACAGACTAGCCTCTCGGCAGTTGCCCTCCTTCTTTCCCTTCCTTCCTCCCTCCTCTCTTTCTCTCTCTCTCTCTCCTCTTCTAACTTCTATAATACATCTTTCCCGCTTCTCTTCATCCCGTTATCTCTAGCGCATTCTCTTCTTTCCGTCTCCTCTGAGCTGTTATCATTTGTAGTCCATTCTTCTCCTTTTCTTTTGCACTTGTAGTGTATCCTCTTCTTATCCTTTGTTTTCACTCAGAATTGTAGTGGCTGGTTTGTGTTCGTCTGGGCTTTGATGCTGTCGAGGGGGAAGCCTTCTGGTACATGAGGAGAGAAACCCTTCTATCCGACCATGACTGCTCTCTGCAGTAAAATGCTGAGCTATCACACAACGCACGGATACACTTACAACTCTTTATTGAAATCTCCCTGTCTGAACTGGCTCATTAGTTTATCCTGCAGAGGAGGTCATTTTAATGTTATCAGTAAAACTGATGCGATCTACGATTTGAATGTTATTGAGAGGATGCTAGGTGTGTGTTTATGTTTAGTGTCTTTGTGTCCGTATTGAGGTGTTTGTTCTCAGACTGCGAGGGTGAAATGTAGAAATGATTTTAACTTTGTTACACAGATATTACAGTCCAGATATTTGATGACATTCATTCATATGCGTATGTTAACACGACATTTTAATTTGTCACATATTACCACTCTGTCAGTATGCAAACCGCTCCTAGAGATACAAAATAATGACCCCCTGTCACATTAGCTTGTGTTTGTGTGTGTGTGTGTGTGTGTTTGTGTGTATAAATGTGTCTGTGTGAGAGAGAGAAACACACACTGCATTAAACATGCCCTATGGCTAAAGCTTTTGACTGACGCTGGATTCTTCACACAGCCTTCCTGAATAATAGGCAGGAGGACAGCAGGTCAGGACACGTCTCAATTACCACCAGCTCCCTCTGGCCTCTGGCTGTGTGTGTGTGTGTGTGTGTGTGAATGCAAATGCATAATCAGCCCTCACATATCTTCATTTGGTGAAAAACAAAAGCCTCTACAGGTACTGTGACATGGTTACGTTACAGAAAAGTAATACAATTCAAAGAAGCAAACTAAGTTGGAATTATTTTATTTTGTGGTTGAATAACTGTCAATGCTATGTTTTTACGTGAGAATGTACAGCATAGTAAATGGTTTGATAGTTATTTGTGGGCTTTGAAAAGTAAATTCAGGTGGATTTGAAAGGCAGCACTGACAGCCATCAGCCGACAGAGGACTGTTAAAACGAGGAACTGCAGTACGTGACCCTAAGTTCTCTGTGTAACCTTTTACCCAGCCCTAATGAAAGATAATATTATTGTTTTGGCTTAAAGGATTTGGTGGGTGTACGTGCGTGTTTGTGTGTGTTTCCCTCCCCAAGGGAGCCCCCCCGCGGGTCGTGTGTCAAACCACTTGCCAAGAACTGATTAGGAACAGGTGGGTTCACCTCTTAACCTTCAAAATATGACCCCTCAAATGGTACGCCCCGCTCCTTAAAATTACACAAGACTCTTGGGTGTGTGTGTCGAAGAAAGTGAGAAAGAAAGACCAGGTGTGGACACGAGGTATCAAACTGCACCTCTGCCCTTCCGTCCCAAAACAGCCCTCATACTGACTCCACCCTCAGCTTCAACAGTAGTCATTCCTCAGCGGGGTAAAACCACGACCCTCAGCTGATACTTGTACTGTGACTGACCTGGTGGAGCCAAAGTCGCTTTTTTTTTCCAAACAAGGCTCCATCTGTGTGCTTGGAGAACAGGTGAAAGACTCAGCTTAACATATCAGACTATAAAAAAAACACTTCACCAGCCACTAAGGAACTTCATTCTGTAAGAGTGTAAATATGATCATCTTCATATAGAAGTGCTTTACTTAAACAGTACAAAGGCATACACGTTTTAATATCTATTTCTGGATACTTCATCAGTTACCAAGAAAGGCCTCAAACTTCAGTTTACTAATCACAGACCTCTTACTGTATGTTCTTCTTTCGAAAAATCAAATCACTGACTTCTGCTTTTTTGAGTAGGTCTTTGCACCACATGAAACGACAGACACAAACACAAATGACCTATCCTGCTGGTAACCCTGATGAGAACCTTCCAGAAGCCAGGGAGATGTTTCACGCTCGTTCAGCCCTATGATGAGGTCGATAAAGCAAGACTCTCTCTCTCTCTCTCTCTCCGAGCAGAGGTCAGCAGTGACAACCCAGACCGGGCATGCTCTCTTTGGCTGCGGTACCCTGATGGAGCTCTATTGATCTGCCCAGAGCATCAATACTTCTCCCCTGGACGAGACAGCTTGAGCCAGCCAAGTGTTGTGTGTGTGTGTGTGTGTGTGTGCGTGTGTGCTTTTGTTGTGAGTTTGTTTGTGCTGGTCTCTGAGCAAAAACATTAGGGACACTACTGTAATTAGTGCCTGTGTTTACCGAAACCCAATATCACAATGTACGCCTGCTTCATCATGAAAAGTCTGCACTAATTTCTCTCTCTCTCTCTCTCTCTCTCTCTCTCTCTCTCTCACTCTCTCATTATCTCTCTGCTTGTTCTGTCTCTCTCTATGACTCTGTAATTGCTCATATGTTTCTACCTCATATCCATCTGTATTCCACTCCGCTGACAGACCATGGCTGAGATGCTGGTCTTTAGGCCCCTCAGAGGGCCAAGGCTGGTGGCTTTCGTCTGAGCAGAGAACACTGAAATATTTATCAGTGTTTTAGCTGAAGCTCTCAGCTCCGCTTCTCTCTGCTCTCTACGTCCCTGCGGGGGGAAAGGGGGGGGGGGGGGGGGCTTGATTAGCACCAGCCTCAGACAGCTCCCCTTAATGAGGCCAGCCTGGCTCTGAGTTTCCCATTCGGCCCTGAGTCTAAGCCAGGGACGTCAGCGACCAGGGCCCTGTCACCTTCACTTCAACCAACGGCTTTCAGATAAGATATCCAAGCAGCCCCTGGGAGACGCCGTGCTGCTCCGAATGACAGGATTTCCGATGCGGCATCAGAGAGGAGATAATGTCTCCACAGAATATGGTGCAGCCGCACGCTAACGCTTGCTAAAGAGGTCTTCAGGACTAATTTGTGTGCTTTTCTACGCTGAGTGATTTTAATGCTGATAGCTTAAGTCCTCTGTGTTTATACTAAAGGAAATGACATAAGACAGTAGCATCTAGAGCTAAACTAGTTCACTCAGAAATCTCTCTGAAGAGACAGAATTAGAAAATGCTCAATATCACGCCATGCTTTTTTTTTTTCTCCCCAGACCGCCTTAAAAACAGACCAGATATAAAGTTTATCGAAGCCCTTGGGTGAATCTTGTGCTTTGAGACTTTGGGTGAGGAGATGGGGGGGGGGGGGGGGGGGGGGAACCCATATGAAAGGATTTTTTGAGAACCTTGACTTGCCTTAGATTAAATTACACCTCATATTAAAAATAATCTCGCCCCAGCTCTCCCCAATGCAACACTCAACACCTGGGCATATTACGATCAAAGCGAACTGTCTGCTTTTGGTGGAGAGCGGAAGAGCTCTACTCTCCATGAGAGTCGCAGGGCTAAATGAGAGTGCAGGCTGTTTTAAAATATACATGACAAAGATGTGGGGGGGGGGGGTTTCTGCCTCACTAGACAAATTCGCTTACATCTTTAACATCAAAGTACTGGCTGTTCTTTTCACGAAAAGAAAATGTACAGGACGTACTACCTCCCTTGATGACATCACCATTTCCCTCTATGGATATGTGAAACGCACCATAAGTCAATGTGAAAACTGCATAACTGTGACAGTATAAATGAACCAACAAAAGCCATTAAATCGCTGAAGGACTTGACACACCGTGTCTAGTCGTGTCACCGCTGCCATAGAAAAGCTTTGAGAAGTCTCTAACTTCAACTGTTCTGATGATAAGATGAGTGTACCTCCAGCTTAGCTGCAGGAGGGAAACCAACACCAAACCTCAAACTGATTAAGCGTGCGTCAACAAATGTGTGGTTTTTACAGACGGCCTGAAAGACACCATCCTGTGCACTCCTTCTCTCCCCCTCGTCTCCTCCTCCTCCTCCTCCTCCTCCCCATGCATTCCTCACGTTCTCTCAGGCAGATAACAGACTGCTCCACACACACACACACACACACACACACATACAGACAGACACAAAAGGCCAAAGCAGAGGCCACTGTCCACGCGTAGAGAGAGAGAGAGACAGAGAGGAGAAGAGCGTTTGCATGCGGAAGGCAGGCACAGTCGCCTGTCACCCTCTGAGTGCAATTCAGTTCTGATTGTATTCAGCTCTGCTCCTTTCCTTGAGCTTTACTAGCATAACAAAAAGTGCTGCATTCAGAATGTCTGACTGCAAGCTCAGCTGTAAACCCATTACCATCAACAATGCCAAACATCCACTATACATAATTGAATGTGAGCATGCTATCCTTTCCTTTTATTATTTCCTTCCTCTTTCTGTGTAGGCTCTCTCTCTTTGCAACAGGAGACTCTTACAGAAACCTCATGCAAGCTGTAATAATAATAATAAAAAAAGGCTGATTATCTGACATCTCATCTTACAGTGAAAGACTAGCATACACTACACAGACAGATGTTTTAAAATATAAAAATATATTGTATGATAAATGATCCTGTCAAAGGAAACAGCTTCTTTTATGAATCTTTAAAAGTAAAATTTGCCCTGTACCACAGGGCAATGTTTTTTTTTGAAAATCCTGGTCCTGGAGACCTATAGTTCTACACATTCTAGACTGTTCTCTGGTCCTAGAGGCCCATAATTCTACACATTCTAGACTGTTCTCTGCTGTAACACACCTGCTTCAGCTAAACGAGGCTCTGACGACTGGCTGCTGGGCTGAATCAGGTGTGTTGGAGAAGAGAGAGATCTAAAATGTACAGAGAATTTGGCCTTGGTCACCAACACTGGGAGTATGCGGGCCCTGGGGCACATCGGATTCACAAGACAAAAACACGCACAGAGGAGCTCCGCTAACAAACAGCAGACATCCAGTTTGTATCACGCGGTGAGACGGTTCTATCTTCACGACTGTCCACTGTAATATCCACTGAAAGTTCCCCCAATGTTATCTGATAAGGGTATAAAACCTGACACAACTGGTTACAGTCAAAAGCCTCTTGTTAGTAAACACTGCAATAGCGCCCTCTGCTGGGTTAACACAGCAATGAAGAAAAATGACAAGGGATTTAAACAGTAAAACTACAGAAAACGAGCACACAGGGCACTTTTACCTCAATTTTTCTTATTAAGGCACACTCCAAATGACAAATTAATAACTAATATCTTACGTGCAGCGTTTACAGTAGTATTAATACTGTAATAACAATATTCTCCAGCATAATCCAACAGTTTTGACGGATAACAGCTGTCAAGTTTCTCAAACAGCTGTCAGTTTCTCTAAAAATAACCTGAGGAAAGCATCAGCTATTGTATTTCATAACAACATTTTCTCTCCGACGGCATCACGGCAACAGCTGGCCATGAAGCTGGCGAATAGCTTGCTGCTACATTACAGCTGTTAATCTCGCAGTTTGCAAAGAAATGCTTTCCTCTCATTTAAAATATTCCAGTCTCTCCAGCATGTCCTATTATTTCACAGTGATGCAATAAATGAGACCAAGTGCACGGCCAGATGTCTTCCTGGCCCGAGCACACGCCATCCGTGCGAACACACGCATTCACACGCTTGCGTGTTCACTATTTTCGCATTCTAGCATGGTTATTTTCAGGCATGAGAAGTGAGTGTTTCATAGAGTGGACATCGAAAGCTTCCCAGAAACTCTTAAGTGCACTGCATAAGAATGCTCAAAATATGAAGACATATGTTTACTGTCATAAGAGAAACATGTCACCCTGAGACTTCAGTGATTAATGAAAGCACTGACTATTGCTTCACACAGCTTCTGTCAATGACGGACGGCTCAGGGCCTGGAATCAAACAGGCCCTGTCGGATTTTGTTTCTACCAGCCACCGCATATCTGAGGGACGTAAACAGCTGTGTTATAGGTCAATATCAGCCTCCTTACAGGAAAGGAATAACTGACTTATGATCTTGTCATATGAGATGACGACATAAGACGTTAGCAAAGGCTATGTTTGGGAGCTGTGTTCAGTTGTTATTATTTATAAGGTGTAAACCTGATCACCACTGAGCTATGATAAAAAAGATGAATAGTTTCTTTTGTATGTCTTATGTGTGATACATTATGATTTGCAGAGAGCTCCATCAGTAGTAGACGACTGAGTGGTACTTACATTAGTGGAGTTGGTTCTACCCAGGCCCTGGTTCTGGTTGTGGTTCTCCTGCTCTCTGAATTGCAGGCCTGCCAGGTGCCTCTCCAGTGCAGCCCAGTCCATGGTAGGCAGCTGGCTCTCCTCTACATAATCGTCCCTGTACTCGCCCATGCGATAGAACCCAAGCCCCCCTGTCCCGCCGCATCCGCCGCCTCCACCCAGACCCCCTCCCCCGCCACCTGTGCCCGAGGTCCGCTGGCTGGGCTTGGGCAGGGTCTTTCCTCCGCCCGTGGTGGGGGACGGGAGGTGGTGGGTGCTTGGCATGATGAGGTTGCCGTTCTGCTTCAGTTCCTCCGGCACGGCCGCCGCCAGCGTGGCGGAATGATCCGTGAGCGGAGGAGGAGGGATCTTAACATCCTGAAACTCCTCCGCCAGGCTTCGGCTGTTTACGGCCTTCCGGAAGTTTCCTCCCGCGTCGCCCTCCTCGGCGGGTTCCCGGTTGTCGGTGAAATCGCCCCCGTACTCGCTCTCCCATTCCTCGATAACCCTTTTCTTATAATGCTGGTAGTCTTCATCTTCCTCATAGTCCTCTAAGGTAGCCAGCTCCAGGCTGGGGGAGGACTTGTACTCGGAGCATGGAGTCACCTTGTTGGAGTTGGACTCCGAGCTCGAGCGACTGGAAGCATCACTCCCCAAGTCCATGCCATCCTCCCGGTAATCCTGGGAGAGAGAGAGAGAGAAAGGTAGAGAGAGAGAGAGAGAGAGAGAGAGAGAGAGAGCGAGAGACAGAGGAAATGTCATTATTCAGTTCATAACAATGCAAAAACAGAAATGTCACTGTACTCAGGCCACAAGATGTGTGAGAGAAGGTCAGAGGAAAAAAAAAAAGCAATAAGGAGCTTAAATTGAGTCGATACACATTACGACAGAGGAGAGGGGGACAAAAAAAAAGAGGGAAATTGTGAGAGGGACGGTCTGAGTTAGGGAAGTGTGTACGCTCTGACATTAGTCACCACAATTCTGTGGTGTCAGACAAAAAACCACAATAACACTTCCTGCCACAGAGTGACTTCCTGTACAAGTTTTATTGGCACAGCACCAAGCTTTCTACCACACAGTTCTCTCTTTCTCCCATGGTCTTTTCTCTCTTGACACATCCTACAGATATACAGTCCAAAGACCCAAAGAACCAAATGAGCAGAATCCATGCAGACTGTGTCGCTTCAAAATGAATTTGCAGCCATATTTTTTGGGGGGGATTTTGAATTTTGTCTTTCTCCCTAAATCAGAATGCTGAACCCTGTTCCTTGCCATCTGCTTAATGGGTGTGAAACAATCCCTAAGTACATAATAAAAACCTCTATGTTTTTTGGAGACAGACACTGAGACACTTTTAGTATGTAGATAAAACTACACTAAAGGAAACTATAGGAATCTTAATAAGCATAACCTTAAAAAACCTTACCTCAGTCCAAAAACGTTAAATTACAGGAGAGATGCCAATCATACCAACAACATACACCCAATGCAATTACATTAGTAAATACAGTGTAATACTGGCCTTGAGTAATGTGGACAAATACTTGTTAAGGTGGTTATCATATTTAGGCCATATACATTTACACATACACATAAATATAATGGGAGCATGCATAGAAAAAGGTGCAGGAGACAGAATAAGCTTGCACACAAAAATGGTAGCTGACACCAACTCCTTGCCCTAAACACGCTGTTTGTGTTGTCCAGTATGAAAGCAATGGTTGCTTGATTGATTACTAGGTTAATGGAAACGTCTGTTGTGTTTACAGGCCTGTGACTTTGACCTACGCCCTTTTCAGAGTTTTTTTCTTTCTTTTTTTTTTTACCAGCCAATCAGCATACTTTCAAATCACTTCGCAAAGTTATGTAGCAGCTCACACGAGCAGGTCTCCTTTACTACAGGCTTCTTGTTTCTTGTTAAGGGGTACATTCACATGATCAAGCAATAGTTTAGCTAGCACACTTCTATATGCGTGCTGTATTCCGACCCCGAATTCCTAGAGACAAGGCGATGTGTTTGACAAGTCTGTGAATGGTGATAGTACTTGTAATAGCATTCTATGTCAGGAATTGAACCACTGAGAGTGGAGCAGTCTGGATTAAAGGTACAGCTAGAGAAAGCATGGTACTCGAAGAAACACATCCCAGATCAACATTTAAAGCAGAGGGTTTGTTTTCGACTCTTTGAAGAACAAACTAAACAAAAGGAAAATAAATTCAAGCGACTAATTCGTTGTTTTCGTCCTGATAGCAATCACGAATCCCTGGTCCGACACGTACGGATGCTGCACACGGTACGATTCAGAAAAAGACTGTCAACATAGAATACACTGGTTTAAAAGAACATTGTGTTATTGTCAAGATAAATAAATAAATAAATAGTGTGTAACAAATTACGTGTACTGTTGTTTTCTTCATCTTAAACCTTTAGTCGGAAGGGTTCAAAAACCCTTCTAAGCTCTAGTGTTCAGAACAGACCAGTTGCTAAATTCACAAATAGGTATTCTCGCAAGATGGCAATATTTAGTAAAACTGGCGTTATTTCCAATGTTCTCAGCATAAGCCTGATATTCAGAATGCCCAGAACGATCAGATGACGCCAAATACGTCCATTTAAAACGGCCCAGAAAAAAACAATAAACGTATGGATAGAAACCGTGGCGAGGGCACGATTTCAGCTAGGACTACAAGATCGTCTGAATCTGTGATAAACATACGAAATATTTCAGCACTTTCTAAAACGATGCCGACACGAAGACACACACACACCGAGCATTTGTCATAATGTTTCACTTTACCGAAGTATTCATTGACTCGACGCTCCTATATCTCCATGAATGAATGAATCTCCATGAACTTTATATGAAAATCTGCTATCCATTGCATTATAATCTGCAGTGCAAGGCCATTTCTAAAATTACTTTGTGATTTCGCACATAAATTCGAATGTGCGAGAAGACAAGGAGGTTGATGACTGAAGAAAGCCGTGGGAATCCGTTTTAAATCTCCACTTGCTTTGCTCCTTAAAAGGGCAACCGCGTGATTTTTCGAGACCTGGAAGCTCACACCACGCAATGCCGGGTATTTAAATGAGGCTGAAGCATGGACACATTAATTCTGTTCTCTGCGTTGGTCCATTTTGTTCGGTATTATGTATGTAATCATTTAAAGTGGTTCGTGAGAGAAGGGGAAATATGCGTAAACTGGGCGGGAATGTAGTGGGACCCGCTTTGGTTTATCTTCTCGGATTAACCCCGTAGCCGACACACACGCAGACGCACAGACGCACACGCGCACGCACGCACACACGCACGCACACCCACACACACACACCCACACACACACACCCACACAGACAGACAGACAGACACACACACACACACACACACACACACACACAAAGTTTACATCGTTTTGTTGTCTCATCTGTGTATTGTGCAAGCAAGTTAAACGAAATGAAATCAATAACATTCTGAGTATACAAATAAATAGTCTCCTATAATAATAAATTGGTACGGTAGGCTACAGGCTACAGGGGCATGCAGTGAAGACGTAATAGCAGGCTTCTCCCAATTATCTTCTTGCAGCGCTTCATCATCACCACTACGTTACTGGAAGTTACTGTGATAAATAGTTAAGTCACGCTGAATGAATGAAGCAAACCAGTGATGAAATGGGCGAGGCTCTTTTGAAAAGCCCGCTTGTATATTGCAAAGTCACTCGGACTCAAATGATGTAATGTTCCAAAAAAAGTAATAGGAGAAACCCGATATCCACCCGGCAACAGAAGAGCAGTGACAATACAGTGCACAAAACCCACCCATAAACGACCACAGCGCTAATGACAACAGAGACCGAAAAGGTTAAAATGTTCCACATTGTCGAATTAATACGTGTGAGCAGTCTCGAATAATAATTTTAAGGCAATGAGATTTAATCATGAACAGGAACTGCGTGAAATCAAAGCACTCACACGCAGTCACGGGAAAATAACACCACTCAAAAAACAACCAGAGCAAACAGTAAGACATGTTTCTGGAAATATTCAGTTGTCAAACAGTAAGACAAACAAACGGGAACACCGGTATATACTTACAGTCATCTTCTTTGCCAAGTATTTCCGTCTCAAGACATTTTTCAACTCGATGACCAGCTAAGGTGGCGTACGAAAATAGCAGAGGAACAGCTGAACTTTAGGAATTATTAAAACCTTCTTCACAGATTGCTACCCGACGATATGACAGAGAGCCGGTCGACAGTAATGCGTGTCCGCCGTGTCATTCATTGCTTGGTTTGTATGAGCGGTGGAACCCAGCCCTCAAGCTACCCAGAGGCACCGTTCAAAAATAGACGAGTTCAAAATACTTCGTCTTTCCTTCGCCCAGGTCCAGCTTTAGGTCTCCCCTCCAATAGCTGACCGAAGTAAACGCTGCCTGTGCGTCTCTCTCTCTCTCTCTCTCTCTCTCTCTCTCTCTCTCTCTCTCTCTCTCTCTCTCTCTCTCTCTCCCCTCCCACACTGACCGGAGACACAGTTTAGCTCCTCTCTTGAGCAGAATCACTGAGACTGTCTTGTCTTCACCGGTACCTCAGCTCGTTCTTTCGGCGCTTGTCTCAAGTGCGACCGTGCAGGGAGTTTGTGCAGTGGATGAATACGTCAGAAAAAAGCTCTGCCTGCTGCACTCGCTGACCTTGCGCGCGGTAAGCACAGTGGAAAGCATCAGAGAGGGAGCCACCTCAGGGACACTTTTGTGGGTCAGAATGTGTTTTAACATTTAAACTCGAGCGACCTGTTTTAACACTCAAGTGATATTTAGCCTTTTTTTTATGCAAAGATAACCTGTTGTATTTGACTGTTCTAAAATTTAATCACATCTTCTTAAGTATTTTATTGCACACCATGCTCGTATTTCATCCTTTAAATCAGGTATAAACACCTTTCCTTTCCGCCCACCAAAAATAAATTACAGTTTGCATAATCTGCATAAGTTCATTTTTCAGGTCAGTGAATGATTTTTTTTGAGGCTGGATACATGGATAGATAGATAAATAAATAAATAAATAAATAAATAAATAAATAAATAAATAACGTGAACACAAAGGACTATATCTTTATAATGAAAGTGCAACACTTCAAAGGCCCCATGCTGGTAGTCTCTCTGTGATACTGAAAGGCGCGAAAATTGGGTCTTCTCCGAAATGGAGACAGTGGGGTTTTGACACCCCCCCCCACCCGTTCATTCCCCAAATCCCCACCGTCACGGCACAGCGATTATGCGACGACGAAGCCCTTTTTACGAGACCTACCTTCAGGTTGAGGGATGCTGTGAGAGAGGGTGAAGGTGAGTATGTGTTGTTCTTTGGGGACATGTGAATCAGTGATTCCTGGATGGAAAGATGGCAAGTCTTTCCGCAAGTTTGCCTGGGAAAATGGGAATTCCCTTGAGGCGTAACAGCGATTAAGGAGGGATAAAGCTCAATGCCGGGGGGCAAGAGGATCTTTTGGGATCCCTCCCTAATGTGTACAGGTCACTTATGAATTCACTCTTCCATCACGCAATTAGCCTGTCAACAGGACGCTAATATCATCTAGTCTCCTCCCTACCAGTCAGTGCTCCATGGTACTCTGATGTTCTCTGAGTATTGAGATATGCATTCATAAAAGCTAAAACAATAGGTTGGTTCCTATCACAGATAAAGTCAGAAAAACAAATTACAAGCGAAAGGATATTCGTTGACTGATTGAGGGTAGCTCTCCACCTCCATCTTAGGGTGTCATAGGGTCACCTTTGATATCTTCAGAAGCTTGTTTAAAGGAAATGTGAAGGTCTAGCATCTCTTGCTTTCCAACTGGGAACAAGAGGCTAAAGAAACTGCCAGAAGCCCTCATCACAAATCTACAAATACCTTCAATCAGTCCGTCTTTTTTTTTCTTTTTTTTTTTTTTAAACAATTTTTCAGTCTTTTTCTCTGCCGCCGTAGGGTTGAGAGGAAGAATGAAAGGATGGTAAATGCCGATTGGTAGGGTTCACCTGTCTCACTGGAGCTCAAAGGTGTTCCAATCAACCCAGATCTACCTGGCCTGACACAGCTGCCAATCATCTCGCTATGAGCTGAAGAAGCTATCAGCCAAGAATCACTACAGGTCTATTACTGACAGAGGGATAAAAAAAAGAGTCAGTGAAATGATAAAAGAACAAAAAAATGGGAACAACTTTCCTGGCTTATCCGCCTCACCGACATTTAGAGGGAAAAGGGGGGTTTTCTGACAGTAAGAGAAAAAATTGAAACTGTCTGCCTTGACAAGGGATGACTGACTCTGACAGAGAAAGAACTGGAAGATGACCTTGGAGGTTTCAACCCTGAAAAAACATTGTGTTACTTTTTCCTTTTTTGTTTTCCATACGAAGGCTGTTTCGGTTTTGTTTTGTTTTTTTTAACCTCAGATGTAAAAACTCCAGATAGCAAGAGTTGAGGTACCGGCCAATGCAATAACTGTCAGGAAATAGCATGTCTTTTCTGTGGAGGTACCAATTATGTGAGAAAATTCCCTAAGATGAAAAAGAGAAAAACCCTCGACATGACAATACACCTCTCTTTTACAACCACTTCACCTTCACGTAATCCAAGCGATAAGGCTCACAAAAGGTCATGTGAGCATACTCAAATGACCACTCATCATAAAGCACACATATAAGCGTAATGCATTATACAACATCTGCACATATGCAAATACGTAGCGTGTTAACAGTTAAGCGGTGAGCACATCCGTCGGCCTGACAAGACCGCTCATAATCACTGATGACGAGGATCAAAGCTCACTTCAGACCTGATTACATCAAACTGAAACCTCGCCCTGATTAACGGAAACACTCTGGATGTTAATCAGTGAAATTGACCAGAGCAGTGTCACGCGTGCTTCGGTGAAGAGAGAAGCAGTTCAGGCCTAGTCTTCGCGTTCCTCTCCAAGCCTTTTGAACGTTATCTGGGCTAATGGGAACGCAGGTCAGGTCAGGGTTCACAGAGCAGGAAAAATAAACCTCGAGCTAGCCTATGCCTTTGACACAGCATAGGGCTGGAGGGTTGGTTCAATTTATGGACTCTGCTATTCATGTTTTCAACGCCTTTTAGGCATCTTGAATATGTTTCTTCAGCGTGTATACTTCAGATACTTTCGACACATCATACGATATGTTCAATGGAATTGAAGTGTACATTGCTCTTTAGGACTTCAAGAATGAGTGGTATGTCCTAACAGTTCATTTCACAGTATTAAGTCACAGTGTGTACTTCAAAGTATACTTTATGCTTGGCCAGCAATCATGTAACACTCCCTGTACTGGACTCTCAGTATTCAAAATCATTTTTGTGCTTAAATTTTAGACCATTACTCAGGTATCTAACATTTCGATTGTATATGTTTACATTGAGAACGCATTCACTTGTTTCCAGAGCCTTTTGTTTCAAGGCCTGTTGATGTTATTTTTCAAGTCTTCAGAGCAGAGCCTTAAAGTCTGGCTTGGCTGCAGTTATGCAAAACAGACAGAAGCAGTAAATTCAGAGAAGACTGCGTCTCACACAAATCCCAGTCGCTCCGTGGGCTGGCAATGCTCTCCACGTTGCGATTTTCCTCCTGGTGTCAGCACTAAAGAGATAGGGACGGATTTGGTTGCTGTCGAGAGAATTTACAGCGGAGACAAAATTGGATCACGTCTCCGGCGCCGTGCACATGGAACACACCTGCTGTTCTATCTGTTGCCCATAAAAAAATAAAAAAAAGGCTAAATGAGTAAAAGGTGAACTCTGCACTTTTTGATTTAGCAGGTGAGTAAAAGATGCAGAGGAATGTGGGCACTAGAGAAAGAAAAAAAAGAGGTAGAGTAGAAGGTTGTAGTTTTTTTTGAAGGTGCCTCGGAGACAACTGTAATGACATCACAGCGAATGGAAGCGAAGAAGGGGGGGGGGGGGGGGATAAAGGGCCTGAAGGGCCCCGGAAGGTGCTGGAACACTATCCAGAATAATTATTCCCCTGTCATGAGCTGCCAGACAACAATTCACCCCTTCTCAAGTACTCAATCATATTCTCATGCCTCACCTCAAAAACTGACGGACGGAGTAAATGAGAGCGGGAAAGGAGAACGAGGAAAATGGAATGTATGAGAAAGTGAGATAGGGAAGGAGTGAGATGGAGGAAGTGAAAGAGAGAGTTAGGGAGAAAGAGTGAGAGAGAGAGAGAGAGAGAGAGGGAGAGAGGGACAGAGAGAGAGAGAGAGAGAGAGAGAGAGGTGATGGATGAAGAAGAACTTGTCACTGCTCTATCTGTGTCTGACTCAGAGGACACAATGAGAAGGATTGCTACAGGTTCGCTTGTCAGGCCAATAGATGATAACAGTAGAGCTTCAATGTATTCACCGATGAGGTTCATCGGGTCGGATTTTCTCTTTTATAAAGTCACAGCACTGCATAGAGTCATACATAATCCCTTGTCTTTATTTTCCAGCTAATCTCTAAAACTAAAAAAAATCTAATATACGGGGGAAGTTACAGAGGTCACAACTAAAATAATTTATTAATATTGCAAATGCTTTGATAGGCCATATCATAATAAAATTAAAAAAGTACATGTAGGGAGATAAAGAATTATGAATAAGACACACATGAAGGTGGAAGCCGACACCATGGATGAATGATCATTTTTTTCCCCTCTCAAACTCACTAAATTTTATCTGGCAGGATCAGGATTGTGGCAGACAGTAACTGGAGGAGACACGACTCTCTTTGAGGTGTAAGTGAACAGGTCCTAACAGTGACTGATGAGAGAGGTGTTTACTCTAACTTGAAAAATGGGAAAACTGTTTCAGAGAGATAACACTACATTCTTGAGGAGGACTCATATTCGAGTCACCTAACAAAAGAGGCAAAATTAAATGTTGTATTTCCAAAAGACAATGTTTTCTGGGTCTTATTTAAAAAAACAAAAAAAACAAAAAGAGGTGACAATGCAAGGAGGGATTAGCCTTTAGCGTTCTGCTCTGAACCGTGGGTTTAAATGATACACACTGCAGTGGGGTTTTTTTTTTTTTTTGTCCGTAGCACTCACGGGAACGCTTTAATGAAGAAGGATGGACTGCCTCTCGTACTGTGCTTCAGCACTTTCACAGAGTTGTTTGGGCCAAATCAGGAAAAATCAGGTCCACTGAGTTTATAACTTTGTTCTCAAAGCTCCTCTTTCTCCTCGATTTGTCTCCTTCTTTTGGTCTTATTCCAGTTGTTGTGGTGTAAGGTCTCTCTAAGATATAGTATGTGATGTAAGGTGTACTGAGCACACCGAAATATCAGGGTATTTTTTGAACGAGATGAAATTCTTTACTTTTTTTATTTTTTATTTTTTTTACATCGTTGAAATGACCGTTCATTTATTACCGGGACATCCTCTGAGTTCATCAGGACCACTTACAGAATCTATATATGCCACATTTTCAAAAATCAAGAGACCATAAAACACTTCTAATGCTAATTTTAAAGACAGAAACCTTCATTCATTCAAACAAGTTTTAGTTAAACATTAGCAGGAAGGCTGATTGCTGCACCATTGCCCCTGGTAAGGTCAGTGTAATGGGAGCAGTCAGAGTGACGGTGACTGATTCACAGCCATAATGGAGAGTCAAGGCTCCACTCCAATCCTCCTCTTAATGTAAGCGAGAGAGCCGGAATGGCTGCCAGCCACTCCAGTGTAAATGTATGTGCTGTCACACTCGGTCGGGATCAGGGGACAGAGAAGCCCACCCCACCCCCCCCCAACCCCCCTTTTAAGCTCAGTGCTGAAAAAGACACGGGCACCTCGCCGGTGGCCCCCGTGGGCAGTTCTCACACCGTCATCTGTTCAAAATGAGGTTATTGACACTGTCTCCCATAAGTGGCCCACTCGAGCACGTCCCCCCCCCCCCCCCCCCCCCCAGGGGAAAGTCCTTTATACTGGCCTATCAGGTGACAGATGTTTAATGCACTAGTGGCTGGAGGTGAGCATACTTGTCTCTAGAGCAAGGGCTTAGCACACAAGGGTGTACAGAGAGGGTAATGTCACGTACCTTCCATGTTACTGTATTAAGTCCGCATTATTGTCAGTGACATGGTAAATAAGCCATTAGAAATGGCTATCACACTTAATTACAAAAAAAAAAAAAACAGAACAAAAGAATGAATTGAAATTAATTTAGAAAACAACAAAAAAAACAATGCATAAATATACTGACTTTAAACATTAATGTTTCCATTACTCAGAAACGGATTTAGAGGGTGGAAAGAAAAAGCTTGGGCCCAGTGCTTGAGTAACGCTGGACTTCTGTCACTGACACTGTAATATTAATACTCAAACTTTCACATGAGGTTTGAGAAAGAGACCTGACTGTAACCAAGCAACCTCGTAAAACTCTGATGTGGTTCTAGCGATATGTTGCCCTGGAAACAGGTGACTGGGACAGTCTAACTGACTGTGAGAAGGACTGCTGATGAAGGAAAGGCTATTTTTCCTAAGAGTAGGTCAGTCTTTCTGGAATGTTCCGGTAGATGGGTAGGGGTCTGTGTCTGCCCTTTTGCTCATGACCGGTCTGATGGCATGTATCGTAATGAGTCAGGGGTCCATAGTCTCCCGAAGCTTCACAAAGACTCCGTCAATGTGCTCTGCAGCTCCATACTTGTACCACACTGGGAATGATTGGAGATGAAAAAAGAAGTAAGGAGGAGGAAGCGATGGAGGAATGGTGGGAGCGAGAGAGATGAAAGAGCCGTATTCAGTCTGAAAACATTTTAAAACTTTAATGGGCACTAAAATGTGGAACAAGGCTCACAGAGGGAAGGTTCAAGAGGACACATGTCTGCAAACCACCATTTCCCCATTCGGCTCTCCTCCGTCGAATTCTGGTGTTTTTGTCTCTCTTGTCTATTCCTCAAATACTGAGACCATCAAATTTGAACCTACCACATGAACTGTGAGAAGCTGAGTTTGATTGAATAGCTTTTAAAAACACAGTCCACTCAGACTAAGCCAACATGATGAACAAGGCTCTCAACAATCCTTTGTACCTTCTCTCCACAGCTGAAAATGTCAAGTGGCATTTACATTCCCATTCAGCCCTCCATAAATCAAGTGGCCAGGTACGCTCTCGTAATGATACGAACCTGTTCTCATTTTATTTCATTTCATTTTGTTTCTTCCTCTTTGCTCTTCCCTTTAACTTTGAGAGGCTGGCTATCTCAGAAATAGCTAAAGGCAGCTTAGCCATGAAGAAAGAAAGAAGAAAGAATTCTCGCTAATAAGACAAGCACTGAATGACCAAGAGAACAGGCAAAGAGCATTGTCCGATGAATCACAAGGTATGGTGAGACAATCTCTCTCTATGTCCCTCTCTCAATCTCCTGTTCTGCTAATACGCTTAGACACTAAACAACAGAGAAAGCCGAGAGACCGTGTGAGGACGGTGTATAACATTGTTATGACGATGACATCACACTGAAAGTCAGACCGGAGGTGAGAAAACATCAAACAAAAAGCACAGAACACGATGTTCTGTGTCCTGCCACAGGGAAATAATGTCCACAGAAGAATAATAAATTATAGAGTTATATACACGACAAAAGAAAAAACCCTCTATTTGGCTAAGCTTGATGGAGACAGTGGGACAGTCCTATTGCTGAAAGAGACTGGGAGAAAAGTGAAGTGGAAAATAGGAGACACATATTGGTAGAGGGTGGATTTTCAGATTTTTTCCTCTTTTGTCTTCTTTAGAGAATCTGGAAATTGATTTGCAGGTGCACTCCCTGGGAGATGTCTGTGTGGGATGGCTATTAGAACTGCACACAGCCCTGCAAAGATGGGGTTTGTGGAGCAATGAATAGTCAGGGCTTCTAAAGGAGAGGAAATATGATTTGTAACAATTATCTGGACTTGGAGATCTTTTTATAGATTATGAATCATTTCATATCCTGACCTTCGCATGTTCAAACATGTGAAATATGTCAAACAGTTCAAGACAAATACACGAGATGAAATATGAAAACCTAATAACGTTTTCAAAACATATATTCTAATGATCTTCAGACGAATGAAACGGATCAGAAGAAAGGGACAATGTTGCTGTGCAGATGTAAAAAAAAAAAAAAAAAAATCCCATTATTTCTGTTAGCACAATACTCTGGTGGATTCATTTGTCTAAAGTCCTTTCACTCAGATAAGTTAACCACACTCAGCTGGTGGCATTACTCACTCCAGGGAAAAGAGAGTAAGGCTCTTTTAGCCAGAGCCCCATCACTCCATGTATATAATGAACAAAACAGGCATTAATGGATGCTGAATATCACAGATTTTTAGCTTGATAGAAGAAGAAGGATATAGAAACGATTTCTATGGACTGCCAGGGCAGGTCTGTGAGCAATATTAAACTTGTGTCATTTTCCACTATATTTCCTGCCTTAAATTACGGTGCTTGTACTTTTCCACAGTGTATGGTCTGGTCTACAGGAACCGGCGAAATTGGTTTGTAAGTTTCATACTGTGTGCTAAAACTGCAAGCCTCAAACCTGAAGCTTTCCATTACCCATCCACCCATCAATCCATCCCTCCATCAAAACATCCATCTGTCTGTCCAGTCATCCATCTATCTGTCTATCCCTCCATCCATTCATGATTATTCATCTATATGTTATGTACAAGGCAGTACGAGTGAGAAAACAAAGGACAATGTCACATGAAAATCTTTTGTACAATAAGGTCAGCATGTAGACAAGAGCACCATGTAATTACAGCTTTCAATGAAATGCCACTGCCCCATCCACCAGCCTGTTTGAATAATCAGAATATATCACAGCAACCACGTATTGATCACAGCCTTAATTGTTAATGGATGAGTGGCCAGTGAATGCATAAACATAGACAGACACACACACACACACACACAAACAGGCATGATCAGTTTCTCTTTCTTCATCTCCCTCTCTCTCTCTCTCTCTCTCTCTCTCTCTCTCTCTCTCTCCCTCTCTTTCTTTCTATCACACACACGCACTTGTGTGCCCTATTGATCAAGGTTTAAAAGCTAATGGAATGTAGATGACCAACAAATACGCCCACCCTATCTCCCTTCAGACGGCCTGACGTACTGCTGGATCACAATTGGAATTCATTTTGGAGACATTTAACCATGTGCTAATCCAGTTCATGAATCTGGTAATGTAGAAAAGACAGTATGTATCAGGTTATAATTAGGAGAGTGGCGACCGTGCAAAAATAAAAAAACAGATGACCTCCATATGACCACCACACACACACACACACACACACACACTCAAGCAAAAGCATAATAACATGTTCTCAACAAAGCTTTTCTGTTATTACAGCAATACTGAGAGAGTATGTGTTGACTGTGGACTGTGCTGCGGTTGCCTCTGCAGGAAAGGATGTAACCATTTCCTACCCCCAAGAAACGGGAAGAGAGTTTCCTGTATTCTGCTCCAAAGAAGCCAGCAAAGACACACAAACACACACACACCCCACTGTGGCTGTTTCATGTGCTTTTCCTCCTCTCTTTTTCTCTCTCCCTCTCTCTGTCACTCACTCGCTCTCTTTTTTCCTGATGGTGTGAGTAGGTGTCAGTCGTGTCTGTGACATTTCTGTACCGTGTGGAGGGTGCTGCTTTTCCAGGCGTGTTGTACATACACACAGGGCTCAGAGGTTACTCTTATGACCACAGGCACTGAGCACTCCATGACAGAACAGCTGCCCAGCACCTGTCTCCCTAATTCTGACTGTCACTCACCGGCATGCAGCTCACCTGTTAGACACACACACACACACACACACACACTCACACACGTACAGAAAGAGAAACAGAGAGAAGGAGAGTGAGAGGGAGAGAGGGAGGCAGAGGAAGGGAAAAAAGGCAGAAGAAGAAGAAAAGGGACAGAGAGGGAGAGAGAGAGAGAGGGGGGAGAGAGAGAGAGGGGGGAGAGAGAGAGAGAAAGAGAGAGCACTCTCTGGGAATAAAGGTTCCCGCTCGAACCTGTTTTCATCTCAAACGACGTGTGGGTGCACATAGTTTTCAGCGTGTGCTTGAGCGTTTGGCCAGGTGTGTGTCACCTGACTGTAGCAGAGGCCGCAGTGAGTGTCTCTGAGGAGCCTTAAATGTTCCTCTGCTCTGTCAAGCATACAGAGCACCTAAACCTGCAGCAGTCAGCAAGAGAGCAGACACAGGGCGGGGGGTGGGGAGGGGGGGGGGGGGGGGGGGGGGGGGGCGGTTAAGCCAAGTCCAAGGAGCGGTGAAAAAAAATCCAAACGGCATGCAGGGGACAAGGACATCTAATGAGTAACACGGCAGACTCCTGCACAAGTCAAAGCGCCTATCTAAATACTGGAGCCAACGACCCTCACATTTGCATAAATGTTCATTGTACTCAGGTTAACATTATATTAGGTACGAAAAATGAGATTTATGGTTGGGGGTGTGCTGACATTATTAAATTGATCACACTCATTAACATTTTAATGACCTGCAGGTTTGCTGATAGAGGTGGGGGAGGTGGGGGGGGGGGGGGGCAGGGGCTCCCCCATTTTAGCCCCTAAAACCCAAATTAACAGCCCTGCAGTTTAACATGGCACATTGCTCACACCAGTGGTCCACACCGTTCAAAGACATGGCTGCTTAGTCATAAAGGACCTACTTTAGATTCACGAGGCTCCATCTTAACTAATTAAAGGCTCATCAAGCTATCCTAAAGAAAAGTTTAATTGCTTAAGTAATGTGACCCAGTCAGCCTTACACGCGAAATGCGCAGTGTCGTAAATTTGTGTCACGAATTTCGGACGACTTTGTAGCGCTACGCAACTCCTCTACGGGTCAAGCCTGATGACGTGAGATAAAACGCAACATGATCATTTGAAGAAAGCAGTTAACGGAAACAGAAGGTTGCGGCTGCTCTTATTGATCTCAATATGTGAAATGCTTCTAACCAGTAACTGTGGGCAACAGCTAACTGATTGGCCGTCGTTACTATTTGAATGACTCAGATTGCCTTACACAACATTCATCACTGGTCTGATCTAAGGACGCAGTAGTTATTGTCAGTGGAGAACAATGAAAAACATTCTCAGGTGCATAAAGTGAATCAGTGCCAGCAGCTCTCTGACATTACAGAACAACACAAACCTTGCATAAAGTCGAGTTCTATGAGCTCACGTTCAATAACTGTGTCTCTGTCTCCTCCATATGGAGCAGAAAACAGCTTTAGTTGATGTACATCCAAAAAAAAAAAAAAAAAAAAGCAAGAAGCACAAATAGCACAAAGAAGCACCAAACTAGCAAGAAGCACAAATCAGATAAATTACCCATACATCCAGTGACTAGCACCATAGCCGGCTAACACTAAAATGCTCTAAGCCACAGAGGTTGGGCTACGAACAGCTGTTGTTTTTCATTCAATTAAGTCTGTGTCTGTACAATTTCAAATAGCTTATGACGAAGACAAGCTCCAATAAACAACCGCAATAAAATCAATGCGGAGTTGCCATGAAAAACAATAACTACGGCAATGCTAATAGCATGGAGTGCAATTATGATGGCACAGACTTCTACACTATCACTGCCTCAGACAAATAGAATGCTGTATTAGTTTTTGCACTTCACTGATTTCAGCTGCTACTGTATTGAGACTCATAATATAAAATGCAGCAGACAACTGAAGCGTCCTCCACTATTACTGCAGACTCCAGTACATTGCCTGTACTCCGCATGCCCTATCTACATTCGTTTTCATTTGGGAGGGAGTATTGATATGTAATACAGCCGTGGTATAATTTTCCAGTAAAATTCTTTGTTTGCAACTTCTGCCGGCACGCCGGCGAGACTAAGATCAGAGAGAACCCTGCGGAAATTTGCTAGAAAAAAAAAACAAAAAAAAAAAACGTCACCGTACATAGAACTGTCTTGGCCTTTCCTTAGAACGTATGAAAAGTATTGTAAGAGCGGCACCTGCAATACTATCAATAACCACTCCGTTAACTGCCTTCTATAATGGTGAATCGTTGAAAAAAAAACAACAACAACTCGGGACTGGTTACAAGAACGCAGTCACTCCACTAAAATGGCATTGAGCACTGTTAGGAGTTTAGGAAATGAACAGACAGAGAACTGGGGTGGGGTTATTTTACAGACATGAGGTGAACTTCACCCAGAGAACACTAAAAATAGCGCGAGGAGGCTCTGGGAGTCGCTGAGGAGCGGGGACCAGTCGCATCTGTTGCCATATTAACCCCCTGCATGCGGTGGAATGAATGTGACCTCCATGCGATACAGCTCATCTCAGACATCAACGTAAGAGAGGTGACTCCATGGAAACATGTCGACTTCATTAAAAAGCCAGCACAATATCTGTGGGAGCGGTCTGTCTCAGCGTTTTCTGTCTGTCTATTCGGTCTCCTTCCCCTCTCCTCTTATTATTGTTATTATTGTTATTATTATTGTTATTATCTGATATTGTATCTAGTGTCTATATAGATAGCACATATAGATAACAGCACAAGTCGCAACTGTACGAATGGTGTGTGTGTGTGTGAGAAAATCTAGAGGCAGCACTGCCTCATATACACATATAGCTGGCCTTGACTAATTGTGAAGCAGCATTCTGAAGGTTTAGTGAATGACTCTATGAGTCTGCATAGTTGGGCGTAAGGTTTAGCACCTGGCCTTGTTCTGTTTCGGGTGGACACAGTCGCTGGGCAGCATTTATATGAGAGTTTTCCGGTCTCTGGGGAGCTCTTTTTTTTGACCCCCCCTGAGACAGACAGGGTAGCGTGTAACCCTTAAATCCTTTCTCCCGTGAGGCAGTTGTGATTTGTGGTTGTCAGACGGGAAGCTCAGGGGAAAGAAACGATGGCAACACCTCTCGCTAGGAGACAAAGAAAGAGGAGAGGAGATGAGAAAAATCCCTGAAGGAGCGAGAGAAACTTGAACAACATATATAGTACATATCACACACACACACACACACACACACACACACACACACTCTTAAGAATGACATATTTTTCAGAATATGCCTAAAGCGATATGCACTACATAAATAGTCATTTGTAGTTCAGCTATATTTCACTTTTGTGATAAAGTGCTTATTAAGAGCCGAGAAACAGACCATTTTAAAGCTAATGAGTTGTAATGTAGAGTGATGTCAGGCATCTGATATGAAGTATAGATGAAATACAGAGGCATCCTGGCAGAGGATATAGACTATGAAGGCAGTACTGCTTCGCTAATCATGTTCATTTCACATCTGTTGCACCAGATTCGATTGCGTGATATTTTGACCTTACGCTCTAAGCTGACTCGTCAACTCTACATGCTTTTTCACTGCGAATGATGAGGCAGATCGAGCGTAACCATTCGAACGTTGACTCGTTGGTGCGCTTCTCGCAACCTTGATGTAACTCTACCCTCTCTTGGGGGTCCATCTGGGTAACCATGGAGATTGAGTGATTTCCGTCTCTTCGTATTAATCTAATCTTCCCCGGGGCTGGATTTTTCTTTTCTTTTTTTTTTTTTTTTTGTTTTGTTTCTGGGAGGTGGTATATTCATAATAAAAGCTTGTTAATAATATCCCCTAAACCTGACATCCAGAAGCGGCCACAAACCACAGGATGTTGTACCCCGGGCAGGGCTTGTAAGTGGATGAGGAAAAAGTCCACGTGGAAATGAGTGGATTTGTGAAAGCTAATGTGCGTGTGAACACATGGGTGTGTGTGTGTCAGCGCCAGAGAGAGACTTAAGTAGGACCTCTTCACTACAGGGGTGCGAAGAACCCATTAGAGAAGCAACAGTAGAGCGAGATGGGTCGGCGCAGGTGGTGAGTCATTGCAGAACGCTGAAAACATACAGGAACTGCAAACCACACAGCATTTTCAGACAGGGCGAAAACCTCTCTCAAGTGATGGTAACTCATGTCCCCTCGGCGCTATGACAGCTCACGGCCCCTGCGGACAGCGGCACCTGTCAGAGTCAACAGAGTCAACCGCACGTCACATCTGTGTGTGTGTATGTGTGTGTGTGTGTGTGTGTGTGTGTGTGTGTCCCCAGCAACATGATACCCGCAGACTAATGCACAAAAACCCATGAACTGCAGCAACGCCAAAAGAGATAGATAAAAGACAGGCAAATAGATAGTTAAAAGAGTGTCACTCACACCCTTTTAAAGCCCATTAGAAAGGCCCCTCCGCTGTTATGAAAGACCTCGGCTGCAAACGGAGATCCGTGTTCATTTCCAAACTGTGGGAAAGAACAGAAGCGTTCGCTAATAAGGGGTGACATTTAAAAGCTCTTGTTGAGTTCTGGGCTATTGGAATGGTTGAATAAGAAGAGCTAAAGTTATCTCCAGTGTCGTGAAAATGATGCCCCAGGACTATCTGACCCCCTTGAAAGGAGCACTTGAGGCCGGCAGAGAGCAGAACTGCAGTTAGCCAGAAAATCAATGCCCCTGTTTCAAACTCTACTCTGTCAGTGACAGAATCAGCTCAGCAGGGCTGAGGGGGAGGGAGAGAGAGTGAGAGAGAGAGAGAGAGAGAGAGAGAGAGGGAGAGGGAGAGAGAGAGAGAGAGAGAGAGGGAGAGAGAGAGGGAGAGAGGGGGGGGGATAGAGAGAGAGAGACAGACAGAGCAACACAGAAACAAAGAAGTGGAGAGAGAGAGAGAGAAAGGGGCATTCTTATGGGCTGAATGAAAGCATTTATGAAATAGTCTTAGGCATAAAAACTGGTCATATTCTTCTATTTATCACCACTTTCTCTTTGTCGTCAACAGATTTCAGTCTGTTGCTGTTTACAACAAAAACAGTTTCATAACAAGAGTGATTAAACTATTATTTATCATCGCTGAAAGTCAAATTAAAAAAGAAAAAAAAAAGCAACATGGAAATACTGAGGAATATGAGAGAGAGGGAGAAAGGGGGGGGGGGCAAAGGAGGGAGAAAGAGAAAGAAACATAGAGGGAGGGGGAGAGAGAGAGAGAGAGAGAGAGAGAGAGAGAGAGAGAGAGAGAGAGAGAGAGAGAATGTGTTCCCACCCATGTTCTGTGTGACTGGGAGTATTGCATGTTAGTTTTTAATTGGAGGGGGAAACTGACAGTTTTTCTCTCTGAGCATTTGAGAAGTATTCCGCAGAAGTCATGGTCCGTACGTTTATTCACACATTCACACGCCTCCCAAACCACATCTTCAACAGCCCTAAAAAAAATAGAGCAAAAAGAACAAGGGAGGGGAAAAAAGAGAGTAAAAATCGGATCACGCACCTTAAAATAGCTAATTTATATTTATGACTGCTCAAAAAGTTGAGATACTGAGAAAGCAGTTCAACCTCTCTCTGATCTCTAAAACTTGTTAAAGTGAATAAAACACATGAAAAAGCTTAGTCCTTAACTTTGCCCTTAACATTTGTTTTGACCCAGTGGTACTGTTTTTCTGCCACGTCAGTCTCTCCTCCTCTCAAAAACTATAATTTGCCAAATTCAACTTTATGATAGTTGTTGCTGGCCCATAATGGGGAAACACAGAACACGGTGAGAAATAAAGTGATTATGCATTATGCAGTCCGTTAGCCCGTGGTTATGCTATTATACACGCATGGTGTGTGTGTGTGTGTGTGTGTGTGCCGTCTGATAAATGCACGTTGAACATTATGGTACAGTGAACCTGGAAATGATTCAAATGTATTATCAGCAACACTAGATAAGCTAGAATTGCGCAAACCTAATGTAATAATGTTTAGAGTATAAATGCAGTGATAAGTGTTGGTTTTTAAAACCTGGCCAGATGCTTGGGTGCTAACTGGAGAGATATTGTCAAAAAAAAAAAAAATGCTGAAAAGAGAAAAGTGGGGCATTCCGAGTTGGTCTCTCTTGCGTAGGCTAGCACTGGTGCACTGTGAACCGTGTTTGAGAGATTGTTGCCTATAACTGTCACTCAACTTTCCACAGCGAGACTGTGTGAAGACTTCGAACTTTTCTCTTCTGTCCACATACTGTGTGAGAAAACAAGACAAGAAACCACTGTAATGACTGGTAGTCAAACAGGCCAAGTTGTTCTGTCAGAGAGAAAGCAAGACTCTAGGTTAGATCAATTTTTTTACTTCCGCTCTAAAGTGATGGACGACTTGTCATATTACATAGTGCTATAGTAATGAGTTATATTGCATGATGCTGTAGGCTGTATTGAGTTATATTACACGGTGTTATAGGTTGTACTGAGTTTTATTACATGGTGTTATAGGTTGTATTATGTTACGACATGTTGTCAGTTATTCAAAACAACCTACTTAGGAATTCACCAGGGTGACAAAGGTGACGAAAACACCATGAAATTCTCTTGCCTCCGCAAACCTCACCAGATGAATGGGGAAAAAGTGTGCAGGGAGTCTCTTTATCTCCTTTCCCAAACCCGCGGATTACAGGCACTAGCGATAGTTTCTTCCCCAAGATACAGTCTATTGCCTATGTATGCAGTTACGGGGCTAGAGCCAAAATTCAGGCAGAGCTGTAGAGATAATACACATACTGATATGCGCACGCACACACACATACACACACACACACACACACACACACACACACACACACACACTCAGACTCTGGATCAGCTCCAGTGAAGGTGGACTGAATGTACAGGGCTGTGTGTTCTGCGGTTTATTTTCTTTTCTAAGATGTGTGTGTGTGTGTGTGAGAGACAGAGAGAGAGAGAGAGAGAGAGAAAGAGCATCATAAACCTCCAGTTTCTGTCTATCTTTGCCCACGTCACAGTAGAAAAGGGATTAGTTTAGGATTAGATTAGCCATACCTCACAAACTCTAGTTTTTCACAGAAACAAAACACCTCTCTCTCTCTCTCTCTCTTTATTTTGCTCTCTCTCTGTTTCTGACCAGGTGACAGAGGAGCAGAGGAAAAAAGCTAGATCAGTTGGAGGAATAATACAGGATGAACAGATGATGGAGAGAAGCGCCATAATAAAACCGTGTAAGATTTAATTACATAGATTATTGATATCATACATAAACATACAGTAGCTACACATCTCCATAGACTATTCAAGTTCTCCGACTGACAAATACATGAAATGCATAACCTGTCATTGAAATGCATAACCTGTCATACTGTTAAACTGTATGTACCACGTTTCACTTGTATGAAAAGGGTCACATTCACAACATGAAATGCGTAGGTATGAATGCATGTATGTATGACAAAACTTAATAACACATTTCATAATACAATCCATTCTACATTCCATGTCTACATGAGTTTTACTGTGTTGCTTCATCTGGTTCTTTTCATTGTTTGACAAGTCCCAGAGAATACGTGAGGCAATTCCTGGTAGGGCATGGCTGGTAGAACAGAGTGACTTCAGCTGAACAAACTCCATCTGAATGCAGTGTGTACTTGTATAGGCCCCAGGCTCTATGTATAGCTAACAGGGATCTGCCTGCTATTGTGACTGACAGGGGAGCTTAGCTGAATGATCAGAACCCTTACCTGGGTTCTCTGAGCGCGCTGGGAAAGCTATCATTAGATCAGCTCTGGGTTAGCGGTGGTGATAAGCTACAGTGCAACCTCTCATTAAAAAAAACCACGCGGACCTCCGTTCCTGAGCTCTGCACATTCCGACAGGGCCTTAGGGTCGGTTTGCGTTCTCTCATTAACCAGAGGACATTCTTTTTCCTCCTACTCATCTTCTCTCAGCAAACACCCTGTACCACTGAGAATGTGTGAGGAATACCAGAGATGTTTTCAGCGGGTTTGGGTTGGAGTTTGGAGTTTAATCAGGTTCCGGCTAAAACCAGACCAAGATAGTGTTGATGGGGAGAGGTTTTGCTGGGACAAGAACACCAGCACGATATGAACAGAGAGTGTGAGAAAGGAGTGAAGGAAAATGCATGTGTTTTTTTTATGCGTGTGTGTTTGTGTGTATGTATATGTGTGTTTCACAGGTGTATATTTGAGTCTGTACTTACAGAAGCATTGTTATTTTGTCTTCAGCATGTGAAATGTGTGTGCTGTGCTTGGATGAGAGCAGTGAGAAGAGAAGATTCAATGACACAGACAGGAAGAAACTCAGAGGATCCAATGAAATGCTGCCCTGTGCCGTGAGGGAGGGGCAAGAGCAAGACCTGAGCATATGCTGAGCAGAACCTGAATGATGTCTGTGACAGGGAGAATATGGCCAGGGGCACCTGGAGAGCGGGCCACCCCCGCAACCCGCAGAGCTGAGACAAGAGATACATACTGCAGGTCATTCTGTTCTTCTCTCTCTCTCTCTCTCTCTCTCTCATGGACTCTTATTCACTCACCTGTACCCACCTGATTTATCCCCTTTACAGTCTAGGAACCTGTTATCGACTGTCACTATGATTGAAATGAAGTTATGCAGCTACGCGTAAGCATGTGCACTTTCAAACTAAAAGCACATTTAAAGATAGAGATTGGAAACGCAGGTATCTTCATAGTTCGGTGCGGATGGTTTTGTACAGAATACCACTTACAGTTCTCCCCTTTGCAACTGGGTGCTGTACCTTAGTATTGAGAGTGGAGCCATACGTGTCTTATCCTCAGCGCGCGCGGGTTTTCACTGGAAATTCAATTATACGTGTCGTTTGTCTTGCTTCATCCAATCAAACTGTCAAGAAAGGGGCTAAAACAACGGGACTCCTTCGCTGTTGCGTCAGGAGCACGCTGGCATCTGCATGCGACACGTCCATATTTAAACACTCAAGTTTCGAATGATGGATTGAGCCTATTCATCCAGGAGGTGCCGGGAGAACCATCTGTATGCTCCTCCTCTTATTTGTCTAATGAGGCTCCTTATCCCGGTTAAGATCAGCTGACTCGCAGGTATCGCGCTCCTCTCCGCCTGGCTCTCTGGTTTCATGTGAAAAGTGAGGTAACTCAGCAGGGATTAGCCAGTAATAATGGAATGACATTCTGATCCTGCCTAGCACTATCAGACAGGGATTTATAGAGAGAGCGCGGAGGGGGGGGGGGGGGGGGGGGGGGGGGGGGGGGGGGGGGGGGGTTAGAAAAAAAAAAAAAAAGCTTTTGAGACTTAATGTATTAATACGCCGACTGAGTGAAATGACATTTCGAATTAATAAATGGAAATGGATGGATAAATATAAACACAGAGATGGGGAGAGAGAAAACAAACCTGTGAACATAAAATGTGAACGTCTGGTTATAGAGTACACAAAGGACTCTTTGTGGATGGGTAGGAAAATGGAGGTTATTAGAAGCCATGTGTGGCATTGCTTGTCGCAGACACGCGTATACATATACAGACATGTGAATTAATGTGCATGCATGCACATGCACACGCACACGCACACGCAAACGCACACACACACACAAACACACACAGAGTTTATTCTCTGTTCTCCATGGCCAAGATTTACGGGTTAAGGAAATAAAGGAGGAGAGAGGAAAGGAATAACTTATTAAGACAAAATGAAAAAAAAAAAGAAAAGAAAAATAGAAAACAGATGAACACAAATGCAGATGGGACAGTACAGGAGAATGAGACGAGACAGGGAAACAGAGGAGAGCAGAAGGTGACTGGGCAGAGGGGAGCACATTAAAGAGTAGACAAAAAAAAAAAAGAATGGAGAGGTGAGCATCAGAGCAGAGGGAGAAAAAGCCAGAGTAGAGGGTAGACTGGTGTGTGGGCCAATGCCCAGGTAACCAGCTCCACCGGGATAATGGCAGCAAGGGTGACTGGCTGGCAGTGTGGCTGACTTGCTTGCTGACTGCTGATTTATGGCCTGTTTGGAGATTGCTCAGCAGCAGCTGCACACAGCCCAGTCCAACTACATACGAGTGGAACAGGGAGGAGCCAGGATGCACTTTGATCTGGACCTAGGAAGGCATTGATATTCACCAAACGAGCTCTCTCTCTCTCTCTCTCTCTCTCTCTCTCTCTCTCTCAGACACGCACACACACCTTAGAAAAACATCAGACAGGTACATTTTTCAGCCTTTGCTAAGCAGCTCTGATCTTGCCATAGAGCCTCTGCAGCAGTGAGGTCCAGTCCAGATCCAGTATAGCGCCAGCGGTTTTGAGGAATGCTCAGATCTCCCGTGCCCACGTTTCCAAGAATGCCCTTGAACCAAGCGTCTCGGGTCACACGTGCTGCATTAGATTAAACGATTCAGCCCAGCCTAAGACTTTCTCCCTCCATCGTCGATCGGTAACGTGACAATGCATGTTATCATTACGTTTCACTGTCATCATTAGCAGACCCCCTTCACGTCCGTGATTGCGTGCAGTCCTCGGTTGCTAAGGTAATCATCGCTCCGGTTCTTGCCGTGGTGATCTGAGTTCCACTCAGCTGGCAGTGGAACGGGCTCTCACGCTCTATTTCCCCTGAGTCTCAGCACGGCTGCTGCACTAGGCTAAGACAGTGCCTCGAATCCGAATATTGCTCCTGGACCGATACCGTCACCTCATGTTACTCTCTTACTGTGCTGGCACATGGGATTTCCCCTTCCTTTTAACACTCAGCCCTGACACAATCCACATTAGTGTCCCTTACCCTCCTCCCAAGCGAACACCCAACCATTAGCTTTAGCATGTTTCATTAGCGCTAACCTCTCTCATTAGCATTAGAAGCAGTAGCTTACATGGCTCTGTAAAGGTTCTAAGAGGAAAGGAGACCAGAAACCAAGTAATATATTTCTCTCTTCGTTGGTTTTGTCGCCCAGGGGGACGAGGGAAAGGTGTAAAAGGGATTTTAAAAAGGGAAACGAAGAACAGGGGGCTAATATTTTTCTTTTCTGAGTGGACGAGTGATCCTTTTGTCTTTCGTTCGGTCCTGTGGCCATAGGAGCAGTCGCGCTGCCTCACACCCCCTGCTCCCCCAAGAACTGGAGGATAAAGAAAGGATTTCAAGCCCCTGATTAGACCAAATTAAAGTCAAGGATTAGTGACACAGCGTCTGGGCCTCTGCTCCAAGTTCAGAGAGAGAGAGAGAGAGAGAGAGAGAGAGAGAGAGAGAGAAGAGAGAAATTGGCTGTGTGTATGTTGGTGTTTATGTGTCTCTCGAAACCATTTTGAAAGCTACCGTCACGGACAGAAAGAAGAGCGAGGTGACATCAGCATCCGCTATTGCAAGCCAAGTAGTCATATTTTATTTGGAAAAATGAGACAAAAAGGAGGATTAAGAAAGAATTCTTTCAGAAAGTTAAACTAATTCAAGAAATTTGACAACTCTTCCCTTCACAAAAAAACAGTACAAGCAATAGCCTCGTTGGCCTCAGAGTGGCCCATCACAAACAGGCAGGGAATCTCACGCCCCTGTACTGCGCCCCCCCCCCCCCCCCCCCCCCCCCCCTCTCCACGCCCACCCCGGCCAATCTGTCAATGGCCGGTCAGCGCACCTGCAGATTCTCCGTGGGCATATGGAAAACAAGCTGTGAACTTGGAGCAGAGTCACACACTCACTCAACAAGCATCTTAAGATATCCAGTCCAATGTCATTGGATCCACTATCATCTGCCATCCTGCTCTCTCCCTCCCTCATTACAGCCCCTGTCTCCTGACTACATAAATCCATGTTTGTCATGCAAGAGATGTCAGAGGAGTCAAAGGCAGCGCTGCTGCCCCTTGTGGTTTTGGTGAGTACTGCTGACAGTTCTGGACCTTGAATAGTATGATGTCATTTCTCCGTTAGCAAACATGTAAATGGACGATAAAGTTTTCCTGACTTATTAGATTAAGAAGTGTATACGTGACAACGCCCCAACTGAGCCTAGAGCCATGAAACTCAAATTGATTTTGAGAGGCTAATTCAGTCCAAAATGGTTATACTGGACAAACCATACACAGCCCAGTATTACCAGTGATTTTTTAAACGAAATTATCACCGTCATAAATATTGCAAAAATGTATGAACATGTCATCTTTAAAACATTATTCATTATATTAAAAATACTCTAATGGCATATTCATGATAAATGACTTTGCCAGAAAATCGCTGTTCATAATGTCCGAGTGGTTGACAATTTACACGCTTCTGTAACATACATAATTAATGAGTGGGCCTTCAGGTCCAGTCTGAAGGACATTCATGAGCGGGTGTTTAGGGAGGAGAGGGTGCATGGGGTGGGAAGAAATTAGACAGATTGTTTGCGTGATGTGAGGTGATTGGGCAGTGTGTGTGAGTGTGGATGTGTGTGTGTGTGTGTGTGTGTTTGTGTGTGTGTGCGTTTGTGCGTGTCAGTGTGTGTGTGTGTGAGACAGACGATGCATGGAGTGAAGGGGGAGTTGATGTTTGTGTGAGGCGTATATAAAATGAAAGGTCTTGTGTGTGATATGAGGAGATAAGGGGTTGATGTGTGCATGTGTACTGTATGTTTAATGAGGGGGCTGATGGATGTGTGTACCGAAGGCATTGATGTGTGAGCGTGTGTGTGTGTGTGTGTGTGAGTGCGCGTGTTTGATGTCTGTTAGTTGGGCAATGTTGATGTGTGGTGGTGGTAATGCCAGCAGACTCCTGTCAGGTTGTCATGGTCACAGTGACAGGACAGCAGCTGTGATGCAGGGCACTCTGGATCAGGGCCAAGCACACAGACACACACCAAGTCACCTCTAATGTGACACCTGCTGGTCACTGCCAGCTAGAGGAATATCTAAGTGTGTGTGTGTGTGTGTGTGTGTGATCCAGAGAGAGAGAGAGAAAGAGGTAAGTGAAGCGGGAGAGAAAATGAATGTGATATTTTCTTTAAATCTAAATCTAGTCCTCTTCAACTATTTCAGAGGCTAATCTGCCTTCCCATCAAATACAGCTACATGTTTTTACATGTGCCTGAGGGCACATATAAAAACATGAGTATCCTCATTCATCTTGGCCTCTAGACTGGTCTATGTGCTCAGGAAAATAAGTTAATGAGGAAAAGATAAAAAACCATGAAAACGCATAAAACACGCATTACCACGCCAATAAACATGAGGATGATGAAGGCAGAGAAGAAAGGCAGTGCTTCACTCTGCTATCAGACTCCTTCAGCAATGACTGGTCAGCGTTGGGTTCGGCCTGGCCTAACTGTGAAATGCCCCTCTTTCTAATGGACACCCGCCCCTGATGAAACCCTCAGCACTGTCTATTATGGACTCCTAATCTCATTTCAGCAGGCCCGACATATTCTGTCACGCTGTGAAGCTTTTATTCAGGATTATCCCTCCCGAGCTACATAAAGATGTCTTCGCCCGCCCAGTTATGTGTGGCGTCATGCCATAGTAATCTTTTACTGTCCAGACCAAGAATAAAAAAAAAAGCAAAGAAAAGAAAAGAAAGAGAGTAAGACAGGGAATATTTCAAATGTCAGTGCTCACTGAACTGGATCCAAGAACAGATCCTGATTCCAGAACCTGCGTGCACAGAGAGCACGGAATAGTTTCTGCGGTTTCTAACAAACCGACTGGTTTATGTACAAAAAGGCCGAAGGTTGAGAGGATGGATCGTTGCTCTTAATCTCAGTTTTTCTTACTGTCAGTCTGTCTGATGGTGATTAGTCACATAATGTGGTAGCGTTGGGTTCATCTACTTATATTACCGTATCATCTTGTTATGTTTACAGCGAGCGGGGGGGGGGGATTGTTACTGCTCTTCTCCATCTGAGGTGGTGCATGGTGATGGATGGATGGAGGGATGAGAAGAAAGGTGGAGCGCTGGTGAAGCTCTTGCCTGAGGCTGTGAGGTCAGAGAATGTGACAGGCCACAGGACCTCTTTATCACCATTACTGCTCTCCTCCACTCTTAACACTCTCTCCTATTCCACCCCCCCCCCTCCTTTCATTATCTTTATGTCTTTGTCTCTCCTTTTTCTCCTTTCTGTACTTGTCTTTTGTGCTCTCTTTTTCTCTCTTTCTCTCTGTCTTTCTCTCTTCTGATAAGTCTGCCCACTTTCTTGATCTCTCTGACATTCTGCATAATGACAACACTGAATTGGTATTTTTTGCTTTAGTTTTTAGTCAGCTCCCGAACCAGTGAAGCCTCATTTCCACTAACTTTTTTTTGCTTATTTGGCAAAGGAAGGTTTTTTTTTCATTTTTAATTTTATGATTATGATTTTTTTTTATTATTACAACGGGGACCACTTGAGTTTACTCTCTAATCTTCTTCATGCACTTCTGCATGCCTTTGGTATTAAAAAAAAACACCCTCTATAAATAATAAAATAATAAAGTAATTTAAAAAATAAAATAAAAAAAAATAAACCACTTAAATGACCCCAGGACTGTAAAATTTGGGCTATTTTTTTCAGTACCCTTTTGTTACTTTGATCAGCCTTTTTTTGTGTCGCCCCTAACTATATTTTATCCCTCCTCTCTCCACTCCTCCTTTTTTTTTTTTGCTCCACTCTGCTCAGATGTCTTTGACTGCAGGTTATAGTGGATCTGCTCTCTCTGCAGCAGTAATAGAGTCTGTTTGAGGGTGTGTGTGTGTGTGTGTGTGTGTGTGTGTGTGTGTAGGTGTTAAAAGGTGAAGAATGCAATAGCACCCACGAGCACCAGTATAAAATGATACAGCTACCTCTTTTCTGTAACCTATTTCAACGACATTGTCCCTTCGATGACCCCTGGAGAGATAGAAAGAAAAGTTGAAAAACTGCAGCCAAACAAAAAAAAAAAGAATAAAATCTCACTTCACCGTTGTGGGAGGAATCTGAAACAACTCTCTCTCTCTCTCTCTCTCTCTCTCTCTTGTCTCTGCCTGGAGTTAATATAATGTAGCAGGCACCACAACTTACTTATCTAAATTGTAATCGATATTCACGTACTGAGTAAGTGTGGGTAGGTGTGTTGCAAATGTGTGTGTGAAAGAGTGTGTGTTGTCTCGATTAGGCCCATATCGTCGTCTCAGTTGGCAGGCATCTCCTGATCGCCGGAGTGAAGCATGATGGGAAAACAGGAAGTCATTAGAGCGAGAGCTGAAAGTCATTAATCTGCAGAGAGCACTGCCAATGTCACTGACAGGCACAAGCATTTGGGTAATGCTTCAGTAGCCAAAGTCACTGCAAGATGTGTGTGTTCCTCTTCTCCTCTCTCTCTCTCTCTCACACACACACACACTCTCTCTCCCTCTCTCTCTCACTCTCTCTGTGCACTCAAGTGTCTCTCTGGGTGAGTCTATGGGCGCATCTCAATTGGTCTGTTTAGCCCTTACCCTAACCACTCTGCCTCCATTTGCACATTACCGTGAGACCCCACCATCTTTAAGTGTGTCCCAAACCTATTCACAGTCAGTGAGAATCACGTATAAAGCCCTGCATCAGGGAGTCTGTACCAATGCAACCCCACTGTCACATCCCCTTACTATCTGTCACTGAGTGGAATGAGGAAGATCATATAGAATGAATGAATGTATACATAGATAGATAGATAGATTGATAGACAGCTAGCTAGCTAGTTAGCTAGATAGATAGACAAATAGACAGACAGATAGATAGATAGACAGATAGGCACAACTGAGACAAATCCATAGACAGTATATGGAGAGAGAGAGAGAGAGAGAGGACTGATATATTTTATAGTGTGTGTGTGTGTGTGTGTGTGTCTGTATTCATGCTTGTGCGTGTGTGAAAGTGTGTTGGTGTGTGCGTGCACAAATCACTCTGCTCTAATCATCCACTCAATGCGAGTCTGGCAGTGAAGACCATAAATGTGCGAAAAAACCCCAACGTGTTTTTTTTGGTGGTTGGGAGCAGCGTGACGTTGTCTTGGTTTTGCCTGTGAAAAATGAACCTTCTGCCAACTCCTGGGGTGTAGAGATCTTCCACTCTGTAGGATACAATCAATGGAGATGTGAAGCACATCAGAGAAAAGGACTTTCACGCCGGAGAGAGAGAGAGGCCAAACTGATCCCACTCAGTTTAACTACTGCCATTAAAGCCCGGTTTGCCTTTTTCCACAGAGCTCGCTGGGTTTGGGTCACCTTATGTCATCTCTCTAACAAGCCGTCAATACGACTGAAGCAGAAAGACAGAAGGTTTTTAAGATGGAAAGAATAGATGTGTTGCCATGTTGTGGTAACTCAGAGTGATGTGAATGGTGTGAACAGTGAGAGTTGTGAAAAGCTTACAGTCTGCACATCCTGATGATTCTAACAGGTCATTATCGTGTTCAGGGAAGGAGTGCGACAAGCAAGTGTGTGTGTGTGTGTGTGTGTGTGTGTGCACACATGTGTGTGCGCAAACGCAAGAAGAAAGCAGTGTGGGAAAGCAGACCGTGTGAACAAAAAGAAGAAAAGACCAAATATTAAAAAAAAAAAAACCTCAAAGAAAGAGCGGAGCAGAGAGAATGTCAGGCTGACCTTCAGAATGAAAGCCATGAGGTCAGTGTGTTAGGCTCCGCTCTGCCTGATGAGATAATGATGGAACTAATGTCTCTAAACAACTGGGCACTCGCATTTAGATACAACACTGCAGTTCAATGCGTTCAGCCAGGAGCGGTCATAATTATCACACGTTGTGTGGTTAGCTGTTAGCATTACCTAGCATAATCTGTGTACTAACATTGTACTAATACAAGGCAGTATATAGCTTTGACACATCAGCAACAAGAAAACTGTCCTCTGAAATAAGAGAAACTGAGCAAACTAAGCCTCATTCCAGAGTGTAGTTTCCAATACAGAGGAAAGGGTGAGTGAGTGAGACAGAGAGAGAGAGAGAGAGAGAGAGAGAGAGTGAGTGAGCAAAATGGTATGTAGGTATGAAAAAAATGAGAAAGAATGCAGAAGAATGGAGAGAGCGCATTAATTCCGCCACATTCTCTGCTTCTCCAGTCTGCCGTAGACGAGGCTTTCTCCCCGCGCCAAAAAGTAATGACGATCGCTATAGAAACTCCAGAGGGGCGAGGAGACCTCCCAGTCCTGTGGCAGGGGTCAATCTTAGCAGAGTCAGTATCTGAGATTCAGCAAATGTAGCTGATCAAAACAAAGAGCTTGTTTGGGTCTCGTTCACATCTGCCTCCACCCCCTTTTTTTCCCCTTTTACATCAGCATTTTGCAGGCAGCGAGGTAATTACAGAAAGCTAATTGGATGTCGTTAGCCTTGGTGAGATGGAGGAAATGGAGAGAGTAATTTCATTCTACCAAATGGTGAATTTAAGCGGGAGTAAACCAATCACGGGAAACCTAGCATCGTGCTGCTGTGTGCTAGCATTGTACTGATAAACGGAAGTGTGAATGTCAAGCTATCTCTGAGGAGTACGTTAATTGCCGCAGTCATGATAGTATCATACACACACACATGTATGACACACAGACGCACAGTCGTTCTCAAAGAAGCAAAGATATCAAAACAAACCTCCAGCTCACCTGTCTGTGACCTTGCCCATCAAACCGCAAGCTAGCTCTTCCCTCCGGATAAACTCTGTCGCTTCAATCTTGTGATAATACCTTAGAATATCTTGCCACGTGTGTGTGTGTGTGTACGCTAAACCACATCCATCTACACTGAGATCTGTGAGGCAGTGTGACACTGGGTTGGAATAGGAGAGCTGTGATGTGTTGAGATGTGTTGGCCCTGTATGGCAAAGACTCTGGCTTTTGACCGTGGTGGGGAAAGTTCCGGAAAAGCTGATGTATATCACTTTCATCGTCAGAAAGGAGAGAACAAAAGGACGGGAAGAGAAGACGGAGAGAAAGCGCAGAGGAAAAAAAAAAATGATGGAAAAAGAAAGCGTTACAAAGAGATGAGCAGTCAAAGCAGCTATAATATAAACATGAGATACAGAGGTAAAAAGTTGAAAATGGAAGAAGTAGATCAGTTTCAGGCGCGAGACAGTTTTAGAACATGTTTAACTAGCAGCAGGCGCTTTCAGAACACGCTAACTACTTCATCTGACCAAACTTTCTTTTTGTAAAATAAATCTTTATTACACTTCGGCCAATTAAAAATGTATCTTCTCTAAGACCTTTAAAGGGTATAATCATAAAAGGATCTCAATGCCACTGTTCCAACACCTGTTCCCAAAATTGGCAAGAAATGAAAAAGATGTCAAAGAGATGCACTCTGTTTTTACCATCTTCATTGTATCCTAATTAGCAGTATAAGCACAGATGTTCAGAGCATTTTGATGGGACAAACCTTCACAGCTGGCTCCAAAGTCACTGCTGTTTAGGAGTCATATTTACACTGTCACTCTACACTGTCACATCCTCACCCCCTGACATAAAGACACACACACACACACATTCGCATGCACACATAGACACACACACACACACACACACACACACACACACACACACACGTTATCAACAGTACTCTTTGTCTATTGATTTTTTTTCCCTGTGTACGGTCAGCAGTGCTGTGGCTTCTCCTCCTGATAAGGCTTAGACATGAGCTGTAATACTCTCACTGTTGAGACTTACATGTATACGGATAACGATTCCATTCCAAACGCCTCTGTCATGCTTGATTAGAGATTCAGACATAAATCAGTCTCTCTGGAGAAATCATGTTAACAGGGAGAGATTATAGCTGAATACGGGATTCAAGCGAAACGTCGGCATGTTGAAAAAGAAAAAGAAAAAAAAAAAAAACAGAAAACAACGCCACCTCAACCACATAATGTGGAAAGGCAGAGACGCTTCAAGATTTAAAGACATTCAAAAATAGATTTTTATATTCATATGTGCTATCCACTTACAAATACATACACGCGCACGCTCACACTTACACATCTATGTCACGATACCAGTTAACCTGGTATTGTTTGGTTGTGTGTGTGTGTGTGTGTGTGTGTGTGTTGGGGGTGGGGGTGGGGGTAAATGAGGAAGAGCATGTGCGTGTGAGGGTTGCGTGTGACACCATAACTCTGTTCCTACCCATCGTCAATTTGCCATGGATGACATCACCCTCGGTATGACATCACTCTCACGTCCCTTCAAGTGTGTTCAATCAAGTGTGTCAGCTGATTTGATTGGATTTGACTGGGCTCCAAAGACACCTTTTATGCTTGCCCCAGCTCTCCATTCTGCCTCTCTTTGTACCCTCATCCTCCAGCCCTGTCATGCCTGGCCTCCTCATCCCTCTCTTCTTCTCCTCTAATGGGATTAGAACCCCGGCAGAAGGACTGGCTGGCCAGGGGAGCATCTCAGTGTCTGTACAGTGTCTGGTGAATAATGCATGCCATTGCATCTCAATGCAAATGAGAATCACTACCATTATCAGCCTGACAATGGGAAAGAGGTAGAGAACTGTATGAAAGAGAGAGAAAGAGAGAAAAAGAGAGAGAGAGAGAGAGAGAGAGAGAGGATGAAAAAGAGAGAAACAGAGCCAGACCAAAATGCAAACACAGTGTAAAAAAAAGGACCATGTATGAAAGAGTGTATTATATAGAGTGAGGAGGATAGTGAGAAAGAAAGAGAAAGAGAGAGAGAGCGAGAGAGAGAGAGAGAGAGAGAGAGAGAGAAACAGAAGCAAGCTGCAGACTCTTGCTAACAGCAGTTCACATTATGCACTGTTTGCCACCTGGGGCGAGCTTTTAATGACTAGGAATCTGCTTATTTAGAGGAAAAACAACAGAGGGGGAGCTGAGAAGGGCTAAAGTCCTAGTTAATAAGATTATCTGTAAATAAGTGTGAATTCATACGATGCAAATCAGATGCCCTTCCACGGCCTTCCTTCTACTTGCGTTCTACCATAAACCATGTCCTTTTTTTTTTATTCTTCATCTACTTTTTCTTCTCCTCTTCCCTCCCAGAGTTTTTTTTTTTTTTTTATTGTTCTTCGAGAGAAAATAAGACGTCTATATGTAGAGCAAGTCCCGGAGAGAGTGTGAACTGCCCACTAGCTGTTTGTAGATTTTAAATGAGTGGAGGATGGAATGTCTCTCAGCATCCTGCAAAACGCCGTCTGTGAGTGTGTGTGCGTGAGTGTGTGTGTGTCTGTGTGTCTTTAAATGTATATTCATCTCTTTCTTTTTTCTGTCTCCTCACTAATGCGGCGCATAGCATGGCCGTGGACTTAGAAGAACAATCGGCTCTTGAAATATGGAAGTGTAGATCGGTACGGTGTTCACTCTAACAATGCACCAGGAGAGAGCAAGACAGTTTTATAGAGAAACAGCAGATCCCAAGACTTGTCAAATAACTTATCTGAAAGCAATGCACTTACTGTAGCCCCCACAAAAGCTTTTAAATCTCGCAAAGGGGAGATAACTCAATTAAAGCCGGACTTCAGATAAAGTGCACCTAATGTTAATAGTGTCTTTGATTCATGGGCAGTGTTAAAACAAGTTGGTTTTGTCATTCTTTGAGTTACTCAGTGTGGTAAGGCATAGCAAAAGAGCTGAAAACCAAACTGGGTAAAATTTTTACATTTACAATTCCTAGTGGGCTACACTAGCAGGGTAATGGGCCAATTTTCATTCAAATTTAATTATTTCATTTAAATTTGATTATGCTCATGTAATGGGGTTAGCAATATACTTGCTAATGTCTGCATTTTAGCTAAGATTAATTTATTTGATATTAGTGACTAGAAAACCAGACCATTAAAAATAAATGGATATATTTCTCATATGTTCTTATATTTTACCTCGTATGTTTTTATGGATTTACTTAATTTACTTAATGCTAAAGCATTGATTCTCAATCCTACCCCTGGGGGACCCCTGCTCTGCATGTCTTCCATCTTTCCCCGCTCTACTTACCTGGTTGAACTCATCAGTGGCACTTTTGATTAGCTGAGCACACCTGATTTAATCAAGAGCATGTTAATCACACTAATCAGGTGTGTTCAGAGCAAGGATAGACAGAAGATATGCAGGACAGTGGGCCTCCAGGCGCAGCACTGAGAAACCCTGGGCTAAAGTGTTGGAAGCCCTCAACATTGGTGGTTATTTTATTGATAATTTTTCTATAGCTGAACTCATTCTGTAGCAGAACACTCTATAACCCTAAACAAAATAAATAAATAAAATTATATATATATATATATATATATTATATATATGTGTGTGTGTGTGTGTGTACTGTATGTGTATGTATATATATGTGTGTGTGTGTGTGTGTGTATGTATGTATGTATATGTATATATGTGTGTGTGTGTATTTGAAAATCTACAGTCTCCATTGAATGAACACAATGAAATAAGCCATAATTCAATGCACCACTTTTAAAACGTAAAATTGTATCCAAGCAGTCTTAACGATAATTGACCTACAACTTAATCATTGTTGGGGGACAACGTGAACAAAAGCAGAACAACACTCCTCTGCTCTCATGACTCTCTTCAAATACAACTCAAAACATATTCAGAGATGACAGTTTTGGCACAGAACGCCTATATTGAGGGTGACACATATTGGACTGTACCCCACCTGACTCCTGCCTGGCGTTTTTTCAAGAATGCGCCTTTCTTTTGATAGCTCTGCGTTGTGGGTGTTGTATTATCAGTAATATCGGCATTGCTGTGGCCCGTTGCAGGACGGCGTGCAGGGTGTTTGGAGAATATCTCATCAACGTCGTCTCAGCAGTGCTAAAGCCCTCAGTCAAGCTCATCCATCATACAGGACAGGCCTATTGATCAATAGTGTTTATCTCAACCTAGCCAATGCCACACAAAACCTGTGTGTGTGTGTGTGTGTGTGTGTGTGTGTGTGTGTAAGAGAGGGACTGCAGAGGTAGAGATGTCGGCCATGCCTTTGAGATGTGAAGTTTATTGCCTATAAATATCTATATGCCTTGTAAACACACACACACACCCACGCGCACGCCCGCCCACACACACACACACACACAAGCCTGCTCCTCATTCAAAGAACCATAGTGCAGGTGATGTTGCCATAGAGTAGACTGCTTGAGACTCATATAACTGTCACCCATTTTTCATGCTAGCCTCATCTTTATCTTCATTTTCTACCAGTAACCAACCAGATTCAGTCCAAAGAAAACCACAAGGAGACCATCTCTGGAGGCTTTTCAGATCTCCTATCATATCCGAGTTCACCATCAACTCTTCTTCAAAATACCATGTTGTATAATGTAAATTTAAACTTGTAGTAGAATAAACTGAATTTTGGTTCAGGTTTTCCAGGAATCTAAATCTTATAAAAACGCTTCAGTTGATTGTTTTTCATAAACATGTGTATGTGTGTGTGTGTGTGTGTGTGTGTGTGTGTGTGTGTTTGTGTGTGTATGTGTCACAGAGAGACCATCATGAACTGCTCATATGAACTGCTCATGAATCACACAGCTCCTCTTTACACCCAGTCTTCATGCCAGCTTGCCTCTACTGCTGTGGGGAAACATGGCACGTGTACATGGGTCTGTTTTACACTCATGATACTTCTCTACGAATAAACACTTGCCATTAGAGGCAAGGATGAGAGAGAGAGAGAGCGAGAGAGAGAGAGAAAGAGAGAGAAATTTGGATTTAGAACAAGAGCGTTGAGGAAGGTGTCTTAGTTTTTTTTTTTTGTTTTGTACCACACATCCGTATCAGAGCTCGTGTGTGTTTCATCAAAAGACAGTAGAATTCTACATCCGGATGAAGCCAAGCTCCCTGGGCTCGCAGCGAGAGTAACTCCTGATTGAACTGTGATAAGAACAACCACTTCAGTATTGAGCATTCACACTGAGTTCCCCTCCTCTTACTCACACACTGTCGCTCCATCAGCATCACATCAGGTGTCAGTGCTACAGGTTCCCGTGTTTCTGTGCATTTTGGAAACCACCCCTCCCCCCCTCGCAAACGTATATGTACCTTGAGGACCTAGGATATCTCAAAATGCCTTTGTAATCCTTGAAACCAACTTCGAAGGGCAAACTCCTTTAACCTCAAATCATAACGAAATCGAGAAAATGACACACTTTTTCTCAGCCGTTTACCATGACGGGATCCTCATCAAAACACACAGCTGTTTTCTCTTTCTCTTTTTCACGATCTGTCATTCACCTGTCCTCTTTTTTCTACAAACTTAGCAATTTCTTGCAAAGACAAATGTAGCACAACATGGAATATATGAATGCACCTTTTTCTAAACCTTCAAACTCATCCTTTGTTGTTTTAGGTTTAGAGGAGACAGAAAGAAGTGAAAATTCTGAAAGACATCCAAAATTTGACTCAATGCATCAGCAGTAGGATCATCTCCAAAAACATCAGTCAATACATATTAATTTTGTGTCTCTGTTGTAATATTCACGAGGGTGACACAAAATGAAGAATATTCTGGAACTTTTGTCCATGGCTGAATGACAAAGCAAAAATGGGATGGATGTTATATGGCAGGAGGTTAAAAAGGCTAACGTTTGTGAAACATTCTCACAGCATCAAAAAAAACCCCTTTTATTCCACTCATACTGCTATTCCCCGCTTTAAAAAAGAGCCCCTGCTCTCTCTCTCTCTCTCTCTCTCTCTCTCTCTCTCTCTCCATTTCTTTCTCTCAGTATCATCCATAAACCGATTCACCTTTTCTACTTCAGTCACTCTTTTAATTTCTGACTTCTGAGTCACCAAGCAACCAGCCAACTGTCTGATTATTTCACTGACTCATTCTCGCTCACTCATTCATTCACTCTATACCTCTGTGTGCCAAGATAACCAAACATTATGGCTCTCAGAAGCTGACGGATCAAACAGAAGTGTGAAGATGTAAAGATAGGGAGGGGGGAAATATCATCTCTCATCTATCAAAAGATAAAGAGTGGGTGAGTGGTACTGGTCATCTCCTCCTTCTTTTACTCATTCACTAATATCACAGTGATTCCTTTAGAGGCTAAAGATGTGGCTTGACATGATATGTCTGGCTCTTTCTCCAGGCATATCAGTCCAAGTTTCTTTGTTGTTGAGTGAGACCCTCTTGTGATTGCTAAACTATGAGCGTGAGCTTCCACGGTCAGCCACCCCCCCCCCCTCCCCGAGCAAGATGGAGTTGATCGGTATCCTTCACGAATCTCTGCAAGGACGGAAAGCGAAGGACACGGCGTGTGTCAGCGGGCGCGTGTGTGTCTCTCGGCACAGAAGACCAGCTCTGAGTCAACACAGTACCCACGAGTTGAGCGGTATGTAGAATAACAAGCAGGGCTATGACCAGGCCGGACAAGCGCACCCTCCTCCTTGACGCGCACACACACACACACACACACACACACACGCACGCAGACACACACACACAGACACACATGCACACACACACACACACACAGACACACACACACAGACACACGCACACACACACACAGACACACACACACAGACACACGCACACACACACACACACACACACAGTGGAGCTCTCTAAAAGTCCTAGGCCTGTGGAATCGGAGTTAAGTGGAATAACGCAGATGTCCCAGGCCAGTGAAGAGAGAAATTTCTCACACCTGTCATCTCTTTTTCAGCGGCATTGCTTTTCTCTATCTCTTTTACTTTCTCCCTCTCTCCTTGTCATTCTGTCATTCACCTGACCTCTTTTTCCTCTCCAGTACCTTGGAAAGACAACTGCGGCAGGGGGACAGAATATACTTTTCTCTGAACTGTCAAAAAAAAAAAAAAGATCCATTTATGCTTGGGCTTTGGAGGAGACAGAAAGAGAAGATAACGAGATAGAGAGAATGCAAGCGAAAGAGAAGGAACGATGGAGAGAGAGAGAAGGAGAGAGAGAGAAAAGAACAGAAGATGAAGAAAGGAACAGGGGATGTGTGTGGGTGAAGGAGAGGTATGGACAGGGTGAGGGGGTGTACGCTAAGTGTCCTGCTATGTCTAAGAGCGATGGCCACTCTCCAGAACCCGGCCAAGAGCAAACAGCATTAACACATCAGATGAGTCATTTCACCTGGGAGCACGAGCCGAGACAGAGAGAGAGAGAGAGAGAGAGAGAGAGAGAGAGACTGAGAGGGAGAGAGGAGGAGATAGAGATTATACATGGGTCAAGGGCTTTCTCTGGGTCCCTGTTAAATGGAGGACGGAGAAATTCCCCTTTTCGAGAAGGCAAAGATCGTGCAGAGAGTCAGACGCACGCACAGCATGCCAACATATTCATTATCGCTGACTACGGCATTGGAGTGAATAGGTTTTAATTAACATGGCCCTGACAATTCAGCTGAGTGCTTTATATGTAATGTTTTTTGGTTTTTTTTTTTTTACCTCAGTGTCCTGCTACACAAATGCTCAAAGATCGTGTTTCTGCATTTAAATTTAACCGCTGCAGCTTTTCTGTAGTTAAGCTTATTAAGTAACGTGACTGAAAATTACAACTGTGACTGTATGTTTCTGAATACGCGTGGCATTACAGTGTTGTAATGATCAAATTTACTCCGGTATTTAACAGGTGCAGAGGGGCTTCACTACCAGTAAAGGACTGGTTAAGGAATTAGTTCTGCACTAATGGTTGTTCGTATTCTTGATTTAACATATGCTAAGGCTTGAGTAAATCAGGCTGTGCAGTAGGTAGGCTGTAATAGTGATTAGTACAATCATGTGTGTTTGGTGTTGAAAGAAGAGTAGGTGGGAAAAGGATTTATTCCCACTGTAAACGTGTCCCAGTGTGTGTGTGTGTGTGTGTGTGTGTGTGTGTCTGTGTGTGTGAGGCTATGTAAGTATTGGTGCTGGCCCTCCTCACCTCTCCTCTCTCCTCACAGCGGAGGATAATTGGATTTTAGAAGAGCAGCGTTTTTTTTTTTTTCGTTCTCATTGCCCTACCCACCTTCTGACTGCAATTACCCCTATGCCCTGTCACTCTGTAGATTGACTCACACACACACACACACACACACACACACACACACACACATGCTCGCACCTCTGCTTTAACTCTTTGGCTTTAACCTTCAGTGGACCACTAGTACCCATCTACCTCAGGTCTCCATGTCTGCGGCTGCTTTATTCTTTGACCCTGCTGGTATAACTTAGCATTATAATGAGGAGAGATGTCTGTACCTTTTGTAACATAGACAGTTTCTTCTGTAGTGTTTGTCTGAATCATAAAAGAGAGCATTAGTAAGTGTTTATGTGTGCGTGTGTGTACTGTAATAATAAAGGTGTGAAGCAAAGAAGTTGAAACACACACACACACACACACACACACACACACATACACACACGCGCGTGTTCAGCTTGTGCTTTTATTCATAAATATTGCATGTTCTGAGTCTCACTGGCAGGTGACTGCGTTGACAAATGAAACGGAGCCATCTGGAGGTAATGGGTGGGTTTGTCACGATCAGTGTGTGCCAGCCCACGCACTGGGCTCAGAGCACTACACGGGACAGGGACCACCAGGGGGAGGGACACTGTGTGTATGGGGGAGGGGGGGGGTTGTCTCCTTATGGATGTTGAGCTAGAGAGTGGCAGCTTACTCACTTCCAATTTAGACGGAAAGGATACAGTCTTAGGGACCTATAGAGAGAGATTTAGCCAGAACTCCAGAAACTGACTCTGACAGTGTTTACTAACATAGTGTTTATGTTTTATCTTCCTACTCTGAACCAGTCCAGGACAATAACCTTGGGGGAGTTTATAATAAAGATAATAAAACTCTTTATAGATACAGATGATGTCACCAATCTTTGTGCCCTACATTTAAGAAAATCGCCGTGATCCAATCAGTGAGAGACAGGTGAGAACACAGCTCATATATCTAGTGTAAGGCAATTAAATTCTCCAAGGACCTGCATGGAAAAAGCACATCAGGTTAACTCAGTAGGTCCCAAATCGCTTCTGCTTTCTCACCGACCTGGCAGACTGTGTGTGTGTGTGTCTGTGTGTGCGTGTGCGCCCAGTGGGTGTGTGTTCGTGACTACTCCCTCTGGCCCCGTTTCCTAAGCACACCATTTGCACAGGTGTTGTAGAGATGGAGGGAGGAGGATATGATGGAGATAGAGGGGAAGGAAAGGGTGGAAGCATAGTGAACGAAAGACACTGTAGAGTGAAAAACAGTCAAACTGTTTTCACACTCGCCCTGGTTACACTTAAAAACAGTCTGAGTGAGTCCGTTTCGAATCTGTTTTGGTCTGAAATAATAGCATTGTAGACATGATCGGTGAGGCATCTCTTAACAAAATAAGACAAGTTTATACTTTTACAAACCACTCGAGAAAAGATTTGATAACCGTCGCACAACACATTGAGGGCATGATTAGGCAAAAGGAAGGTGCTGTTGAAAAACACATTGGCAGAAGGCCTTTAGACTGTCAGAGCTGCTAAAGATCAATGACCCTGTAGCTTTTAGAGATGAATGCTGGAAACTGTCACACAATAAATCCTTCAGCTTCAACTAATGAACACCGAGAAAAACCTCATAATACCATGACAACAGCGACGCCCCAGGGCATCGCTTTAGAATATTACACTCGACTTTATTATAAGACTCTGTGTGTGTGTGTGTGTGTGTTCATGGACTTGTGCACGTGCATGCAAACTCCTTTCCATTAATCATCGCCAGTCTCCAGAGGTCTCTCAGTGTATCAGATGTTGTGCAAAAATAGTAATATTAGCAGGTCACTGAGAATGATTTGCCCCATCCTCATTTTTTCACATCCTCAAAACTCACATACACACACAAGCAGAGACACACACACACACACACACACACACACACTCACATACAAACACACACACATTCACACACACACACACACATATTTACATACTCACACACACACACACATTCACATACACACACACACACATTCACACACACACACACACACACACACACACACATTCACATACACACACACACACACACACACACTCACACACACACACACACACACACACACACACACACACACACACACACACAAGTGCGCACACACACAAACACATGCTTTACAATAAAAAGTCCCCTCTTCCTGCCAAGCCAACAAGCTGAGAAATTTCCCTTTCTCTCTCTGATTCCTCTCCCTCTCTGTCTTTTTTTAGTCAGTCTGCTAAAGTGAAGATCTCTGGGGACACTGTGTGAATGAGGAGCAGAGAGGAGCAGAGAGGAGTACTCAGGCTCCTTCCCCTGTTCTCTAATCCCACGGACAGCAGTGGCTGTGCTTCATTCACTATTAAAAGAACAGAAACAGCCCCTTATCTGAGTTTTCAATCATGTCAGATCCTCCACAGGGGCAGTACTCTATCCAAACCTTTTCAAACAGCCTGCATAGAGCAATGCTCTTGCTCTTTCTTAAACTGTGTTGAGTCACAAAGTGAACGATACAGACGGATGGGCCGTTTTCTGAGAGACGCAATATTTTGAGGCAAAGCAAAGCAAAGATGTCTTTTTGTATCTGTCCTCAGCGAAATGCTTCGGGCAAAAAAAAAAAAAAAAATGTTTTTACACCTATCTGTTTACATTTCAAACACAATTCTGAATAAAAGCTACGGAAAATTCGCTTGCCAAACATATTACTAAGGTGGCCTATGTAGGAGCACACAGTTATGTTAATGAATGCATGTTTTGGACATTTCTGGCATTCCTGGAATTCTCTTAATATCAATTTTACAGTCAGTCTCTCTCAGTTAATATGGACATCTGATTCCTTGCCTATGCCTGAGGCGCAGTATAGCACAGGTCACAGGGGAGGTCTGTGGAACTTATTAGAAGCCATAAAATCAAGGGAAAAGTGCCCAAGACAGCATGCTGTACTTCCCCAGGCCTGTCTGGGTGGACAGCTGAGAAAAACAAGTGGAACAAAAGAAAAACAGACCCTCTTTCTTCTTGGCTCATTGTCCTCCGAGATCAGAGACGCAACGAAGAGCAGCCAAAGAGAGAGAGAGAGAGAGAGAGAGAGAGAGAGAGAGAGGATCGATAGGTGAGTTTGTCTCTGTCTGTTGATCCTACTGAGCGGTAGTGGGTGAGTGAGTGAGTAAGCTGCCTGTCTCACTCGTCTTTGTCAAAATATCTGTCTCTCTCTCTCTCTCTGTCTACGGCTCTCTTTCGCATGAACGCAACATGGATGTCAGCAAAAACACACGTGAACACACTCACACGCACACACACACACTGACACATGCACGGAAATGCCTGCAGTAGGGGGGTGGGGGCAACCTTCAAATTCACATAGACACACTCACATTGTCCATGAAAAGGTTATCTCTATGGCATAAGGATATGACAAAACAAATAAACCAAACTCCACTTTTTGCTGCAAGAAACACACACAAACACAAACACAAACACACACACACACACACACACACACACAGAATATCCTCTCTGTTTAAGTTTAAATTTCATATAAGCTCTTCATTCTCACCTCCCTCTCTCTTTTACTCTCCATCTCTCTCTCTCTCTCTCTCTATCTCCCTCTCTCTTTTCTGTGGTCTCTCTCGTCGCTTGGATAAACAAGACCATTTCCTGCTCCAGCAAACCCACACCATTTCTCCACCAGCAATTACATGGCGTAGACTTGTTTTTGAATTATTTCCAATGATTCCTCCCTGAGTTGTGATTGCAAACCAAACAGATTCAACATATTGAACTACGGATGCAGCTGAATATGCCATGCGCCGAGAGAAGCCTGCCCATGCATGTAATGCCTGAGTGAAACCAAAATAACATAACCTGCAATGCAGACTTTATAATAATACTAATCACTATGAGCTCCGTACTCTCTTATTCACACACACACACACACACACACACACACACACACACACACACACATCTATCTATCTATATCTATATATATATATATAAGTATATGTGGATTTGTGGAAAACCTAATAAACAGAGCACATGTCAAAGTAGGCAGCTACCAGTGTAGTAAATTGAAGAAGAAGCGCTTGGAATTTGTTTTTTATAATGGCGGCAAGGACAAACGTAACATCACACTTCTTTTACTGTCACTTTCCATCTTTTGCCCGGTTTTACGCAACTGCCGATTCAATGTAGCAAGATTTTATATTTATTATATGTTTTACAATCAGTGTGAAACCAACGCCAACTCATTCCAAGTATATTGCTCTCTCCTCATGTCCAATCTCTATCTTGATTTTCATTCCTTATTTTCTTCTTTCATCCGCTATCTTTTTTCCCCCCTCCTGCTCTCTTTCCCTCTCCTCTTACCCTTGTCTGCCGTCTCTGCTGCCTACGCCCCCATGGAAAAATCAATGCACATAGCACCGACATTATAACAACATTATATCAACGCTGTCAAAGAACAGGCTGGTGCATCGTTACCGGCGCTTATGACATGTTTAGGAAATGAAAGCCAGCTGTGAATGGCATATCTGTTAAGGTCAGAAAACGCTCTCTGATTGGACAGACTCAGCTCACTGATTAATCTGACAGATAGAAAATTGGCAGAGATGAGTATATCATATCCTATGCTGAGCTGAATGGAACAGACAGAAATAGGAAAGAGAGAAACATGATTTAACGCAATAAGAGATTACAATCAGCGTGAGTCAATGAGTCGGTCAGCGATTAATGTTAAGATATTGCTTTCCCCGTGTGGCTGAACATTCAGCCATAAAAATAAAATGAGCTTACAAAAAACCCTTTATGTTTAAATTTAGCAAGACAGTCTTACAAACAGCCAGAGAAAGTCACAGATAATATGCATCAGAAAGAATCAGTCTAAGTGGAGCGATAATTAGGTATACTGAGAGACGAGCTGAGTCTGGCTCACTGTCATGTTAGCAAAATAGTTTGGTCAGAATAGTGAGACTGCTTGAGACAAACTCTCATTGAAGTTAACAGAAAGTGAAACCGGGCAGAATCAGACTGCTAGAGTAAGGTTTAGACTAGACTAGTGTCATATTAGAGTAGTCAGAGCGCTATTAGAGGACTCATAGCGGTATTAGAGGAGTCAGAATGGTATTAGGGGAGTCAGAGTAGTACTAGAGGAGTCAGAGTGGTATTAGAAGAGTCAGAGTAGTACTAGAGGAGTCAGAGTAGTACTAGAGGAGTCAGAGTGGTACTGAAGGAGTCTTAGTGATACTAGAGGAGTCAGAGTGGTATTAGAGGAGTCAGAGTAGTAGTAGAGGAGTCAGAGTGGTACTAAAGGAGTCTTAGTGATACCAGAGGAGTCAGATTATATATCGGCTGATTAAAGACAGAGTCAGGTGTGTGGGAAAAAAATGCCAGGTAGAGTTGGAGCAGGAGAGTCAGAGTGAGGTAGAGTCAGACAGACAGTATCAGTTATGCAAGGATAAAATGGGAGAGCTGAGCAGAGGAGGACTCGTAATGACTCGGTAAAATCGGACCGGTTGAGTCAGAGCGGTAGAGTTAAACTGGTGAAGGTAGACCTGGGGTTTAGTAGAATCAAGCAGAGTTAAAGACTGACAGAGTTAAAGAGAAGCGAGAGTGTGTGAACCTGAAGCGGAACAGAAGGGCTGCACTGCTGTAGGGAACACAGGATGATAAATAAACAGTGTAGGTATGCCTCCCTCTGGGAGCTTAAACTCTCCACTTAACTTTAAAGGGTAATCAGAAAGTCAAAGTCAAATGTCCCATCTGCTGAAGTGCTGTGACTGAAGGACTAGTCGTATCTGACCCAGTTTTTCCCTTTGTTTTCACTGAAAGACACTGCACACGTAGGTATATTTTCTGTGTGTGTGTGTGTGTGTGTGTGTGTATGTATGTATGTGTGTGTGCGTGTGTATTTTTTTCTCTGTAAATATGAGTTTGCAGTCCAGTTAACATGACTCATCATCTTATTAAGTCTGGATTTCATGGACTGTTCCTGAAACAGAGCGCTAACAGTATTTTGTCTTTCTCATCCACCCACATGCCCTCTCATACAGTCCATAAACCACTAAAGCGCAATGGGGCAGATCACAATCGCACAATTAAGGATTTGTGCTCGGAAAGTGGGCTAGTACAAACCATGGCCCAGTTCCCCAGATGGGTCATATAAACGATTCAAAGAGGGCATTTCACTCCAATGAAGTAACAATCTTCTGTTTGCTCTCACTTTCTCCCTCACTCTTACTCCATTTTTCTCTGGATTTAAAAGCAGGATTTTCAAAGTGTATTATATATATTTATACACATGAAACAAACAAACAAACAAACAAACAAAAAAGGATGCATAATAACAGGAAAACACCCACTCGCGCTTGTGGAAGGGAGCCAAAAGGACATCTGAGCAAAGTCAAACGTATTCATTTCTCTGAACATAAACAAAAATCACTAGTTTCACTGAGATCAAAACCAAACAGAGAGATTTGTTTGCGTTGTTTGTGTTCCTTGGGACAGTGACACAGATTTATGGATATGGAGATACGGGAGAAATATCCAGCTACGCAAACAAAGCCTGAGGTGGCATACTTCGAGCAATTTACGATGCAAGTCGGTGACATTCCCCCTAGTCAATCTTTCACATCCACCTCTCTTTCCCCCTCGTCTTACACTTCAGTTCATTTCAGATTAGGCGATGGCAGCATTCGACTATGGGACAGGAGACAATGTGACAGTAGTGTATCGGTAATTTGTTTTGGTCTCTGTCGAAAAAAAAAAACAAAAACGCGGCACGTCGTTTCGCTTCATTACTCATCACGAGCGACATGTAAAAATTGCGAGAGTAAAATTAGCGCTGCCGGGGCGAACGCGGGGTGAACGTAGATAGCCGAGGTACAAAAGTTCAGCGGAGCACGTCAGCCTTTGATCTCGTCTCAAAAACCTGCCAGGCGGCAAGACGGCTGAATCAAAAAAACAGCGTAGCTCTCATCCCGGTTCAGCTGTATTAATAAACTCACCGGTGACACAGTAAAAAAAAAAGAAAGAAAGAAAGAAAGAAAAAAAAACGGTTCTGCGGGTAACGTGAAAAACAAGGTGTCAGGAGTACGAATATGAGTGTGGAGCAACGGTGAGAAAACTTCACAGCAACTGAAATTTAAGTTCATTGGGACTTTTAGTTTTAATGGGGAAGAAGTGTGGTAGGGCGTACGTACACAGGGGGTTTGGATACAGCAGCGGTGAAATCACTGTAAAATCTCTTTGTTGTAGGGCTCATACACCTCTCCGCTGATTTAATTATCAGTTAGGAAAGAAAGAATCTATCCCAAGAGCTCTCGTGAAGGATTGTAGAGCCTTCTGATTGCAGAGGCTTCCCAGTTAACATTTCAACATTTTACTATCTTCTCAGCTTGTTAACATTTAACAGTGAGTAGTTTCATATTTAACACCCATTGCCGCTCTGAATCATCCCGTTTTAAAGGGTCAAAAACCATCAAAGGAAATATTTCAGTGCAACCCAAGGCTCGGATTTAGAAAACGGCAGGGTTTCTGGATAGACCTACACATACATTCACACAGTATGGTCATTTAATCAGGTTGAGTAGAGCATACTGAGCAGCTGAAGGCTCTCTTCAATGATATTTTGGAGCATATTAGTCTATTTTATCACTGTAAACTTGTAGGTAGAGAAACTACTCCTGGGATTACACTTCAGAGTGACCTCAGGCATAATAAACTGATATTGTGCCATTATTATCAGCTATCTAGGACTCACCAGACTGCTAACTTAACATGTGCCTGAGGCAGCACAGCACAAACACACACACACACACACACACACACACACACACACACACAATTATAATGGTCATCTCATGGTATGGGACACAACATTTTCTTCCCCATTCCGTCTTTCATCACAATCCCTCAATCATCTGTAAGGGTCCAGAAGACCCTGAGGGGCTAACAGAGAGAGGGAGGGGGGTGGGTGGGGGGGGGGGGCAGGGTCTGAGGGTGAGAGGTGTCACTGAGAAGTCTGGGATTGAACATTATGGATGACTTCATTTAGCTTTTATTAAGCGTGCGTGCCTCCAGGCAATAGCCCTTTTATACACATGTGGTCCCAGACTGAAAAGAGGCACAGAGAGAGTGAGATGGTATATGTGTGTATATTTGTGTGTGTGTGTGTGTGTGTGTGTGTGTGTGTGTGTGTGTGTGTGTGTGTGTGTGTGTGTCATGGGGAAGGGTGATGAACAACAAGAAGGTACACTGACAATAGGCTGTTCCCCAAGAAATCACATGGGAGCAAAAACCTTCCAGAGAGAACTCATAAAACAATCTTTTTACCCATCAGAGTAATGAAAACGTCAGTCCCCTTCATATCTGAACATCAGGTCCAAAACTATTCCATACCAAGCCAAATGAACTTCCTATCACAGCCAGGAATGCAGGGAAACTCTCAGACACTCCCTTAAACGTGGCAATTTTTTCTACAATACACATTTATAAAGAGAACAGCAAGTCGACAGTCTACTCCCTATGGAAAATCAAATTCGCGAGCATGCTCTACAGCGATTGTGGTAGGAGTCAGGTGCGTAGAGAGGAGAGCGGTACCCTTGCTGAAGCAGTGGAACACAGCCTGCTTCAGGCCTGATTCCCTCATGTTCCATCACTAATCTGAATACAATAGCAAGCTGCCAGAAACACATGATGCATTACACTGCTCCTGAGCTGTTACTGTTGAGGTCGTAAACATAAAAAAACGTGGCCTGCAGTAGAAATATTCATTGTCATTGTACGTGTTTCTGTTTACAGGAGTGTGTGTGTGTGTGTGTCAGGGTGTGTGTCTGTGTGTATGTGTGTGTATTTGTGTGTGTGTGTGCGTGCGTGCGTGCTAAGATAAATAGGCGTAGAAGATTCTGATGGTCGCAGTGGGGCGTAGAACCCCGGAGGAGTCATTTGATAGGGTAACAGACTGAAAGGGCCAAGAGCACAACAGGGTCTGAATGCAAAAATGCTACCTGCACATACCTCTAAGGGGGCTTTAAGATGCAATCAGATGCAATTGACTTTGCAGTATATAGGTCAGACCAGAACGTCAGGGACATTCGGCCTGAAAAAAGTCGCTCAGAGACAGAACAACATTTCTGATCATGATCTGTCCCTACACTAGGACAAAATAAGACTTTGACATGTTGAAACATATCTCGCTGGATGGATTCGGCCCATGTGTTCTCTGGTCATAAATGAAACAGACAGGGTGTGAACATTTGCTTGCGAAATCTGAGGCCCAAACAGTGAATTAGGGCCATGGAGCAAAAGCCAGAACTATTATTCAATGCTGGCAGGAACATTCAGACTGTTTAATTACCCTATAATATCTAAGCATCTGAAACTTGCACTGTAACAGAGACAGAGAGAGAGAGAGAGAGAGAGAGAGAGAGGGAGAGAGAGAGAGAGAGAGAGAGAGAGGGAGAGAGGGAGAGAGAGAGAGGGAGAGAGGGAGAGAGAGAGAGGGAGAGAGAGAGAGGGAGAGAGAGAGAGAGCGAGTGCTTAGATCAATTTAGATCCTTTACATCTCATTCTTGGTCTGATGGAGGTGAGCCAAGCCTGAACTCCACACTTGGGCTTCACGGTCCTCCGCCAATCACACCCTCACCGTAGAATAACCTTAAAGTAACTTTTAATCTGTTTAATGAAAATGGACAGATAACAAACACCAGTCAGAGTCAACAGAAACAAGCAGAACGGGTTCAGGCTACTGAAAAAAGCAATGGAGACAGAGTGTGACGCTAATCGATGCTTTGCTGGCGTCAGTGCATTGTTCCCATACTATTAAAAAGACATTCTTACACAGCCAATAAATGTTGTACTGATTAGTCTCTTTGAAGGCATCTGTAGATACACTTGGATGAATGACTGTACACACACACACACACACACACACACACACACACGAATACTAAAACACAAAGCACCTGCCCTGGCCAATTGTCATAAGTTACACTGATGTCACATAGGAGAGAGGAGTATTTAATGGTTTATCAATCTCGTCATCTGTTCATTCCCCCACACCAGGCACAGGCAGTGAATGTAGATTTCATGATCTGTGCATTCCATTAACACCAATGTTTTAATGCCTTTGTTTTCCTTAAGGCTCCTAATCACTGGAACAGAGCATGTGTGTGTGTGTGTGTGTGTGTGTGTGTGTGTGTGTGTCTGTCTGTTTCACAAGTGGGTGATGGAACTGGTATAAAAAGATCTGTCTCGCTTCGACAGGGTTTGAGAGCAGAGGCCACATAAGCAAACACTGACTGGGTGTGAAATGGAACAGTTATGAGATCTTAAAATGATTATCTGTCATCTCACTGATGGATGTAAGCATTGTAGTCTCATAAATCCCGACCCTGAAATTTCATTTTCTCCAACTGAGGTTGAATGTTTACATTATTTTGAATGGTTTCAGAATATATATTGTTTTCTGAGGAAACTTCTGTCATTGTTCCGTTGTGTTTCTTCTCACTCTAAGTCACCACGAATGAACAGACAAAATAAATAGAAAAAAAATGAGCTGGCAAAAGAACATTGGTACAAACTGATAGTGGAGAGGAACAGAGGAAATGGAAAACATGAAATAATAGCACAGAGGGAAAGGAAAAAGACAAGGAGAGAGGGAGAGAGAAAAGAGAGACAAGGACTTTAATGATAGAAGCTGTCTGTAGGAAGTGAATAGCTTGTAAAGGAGTTGATTAAATACTCAGAGGGAATAGCTGTCTTCAGTGTGGAACTTCCTAGCAGTATAACTTGCCAAACAAAGGGCTTAACTGCCACTGGAAATTGAATAAACCTGTGAATGAAGCTAGTTTATTCACCTCCCAATAGCATTCTGCCCGTGTCCAAAGCCTCTCAGCTGTACTGTTTTCACCCCACTCTAGGCCTGTCTGCGGCTTTGGTCTTTCTCAATTTGGATGTGCAACACACACACACACACACAACAATAACCTTCCACGATTATTAGCATCACCTTCCACAGTCCTGTCCCATAGTTTGGCTAAGCAGATCCGAACAGATCAGGGCGAGGTCTCCCTCTCTCCCTGTCCGTCCCGGGAATATCGATGATGTTCCACATGCCTGCAGGCTCTCAGACGAGGGGATAAATGAAAATCAATACTTGGAGTGAAAGCTGGGGGAAAAAAAAGTCACTATTTCAGCAAAATGATCCACAGCCCCTTGGGCTAATGGCCTTTCTTCGAGAGGGGTCTCACCTCTAGCTTTGCTCACTGTTACAATTATGATTCAGAGAAAAAAAAAAAAAGGAGCTCCCCATTTTATAACAGTGTGCTTTACTCATGTGTAATTACTTTGCAAATACTGTGGAAATGAGAAAGTAATAGGACGACTAGCATTTTATCAATGTCTGTAGACGGGCTTAAAATTAGATTTAGGATTATGAAGGGAGGAGGATAAATAGGTAATTCTTAAGCTACGGAGCTGCTATTTGTAATTACGCTTGTCACAATTCATTACGGCAGGGGGGCGTGGGACGACACTATGAGTGCTGGGCGTAGCTCTCCTGGTATTAAGTTTTCTCCATTATTCCAAGAGTGATGATGTAGGAGAAGCAGAACTACACGAGGAACCTGGCACCGAGGCAGAACTGACGTCCCCATTAGGCTGTGTTTACCCAGAATCCTTCACACCGGGCGAGTTCAGGACACCACTTTGGCCACGGCACATTAAGCCCGAACGAGTCCGGGGTCGGCCGTGAAGCATTCAGTCAGGGAAAAAAGAGGAAATTAAGAAGAGAGGGATAAAGGTATATGAAGAAAAGGAGGAAATAATCCTGCTCTGAGAGTGACCTCTTTCTCTCATTTAGAGGCTAGTTACTTTCTGTTGGAGCCATTGTTATTTTAACGGTTTTCTGACCAAATACTCCTTCCTGCGCCTCCCTATGGAAAAAGGAACAAAATGTCAAGTCAATTAAAAACAGGGGGAGACTGAAAGGGAGAGAGGTGTGGCCTCACTCGTAGTTCTGCTTTCAAACACTCCCTGGTTTAGAGTGCCTAGCTGAGTGTGAATTCATTTGATGTGAAACCGGAGTCAGGAATACGGATGTCTTGTATACCAGAAGCGTAGCGTGAGAGTTTAAAAAAAAGTGTTTCAAACTAAAAATGCAGACACAGCTAGCTCGGAATGAAGAGACAACAAGCAACCGCGCTACCAATTAAAGTAAAATAACTGACATTTGCTTCATTTTTTGGTTTCAGGGGCTGTCACCTTTCCAAAGTATGCAGCATTCATTAAAGAAAAAAAAAAAATCAACAGCACGGTTCGAATATAATCAATCACCTCTCTACATACGGAGACAGGCACATTAATTCAGTGAATTTAATAATCCTCACCGAAGGTTTTGATCGGATGAGGTCGATGATGAAAATGTCAGGCTCTTTTTGTAGGTGAGACATGCAGAAACCGTGATGAGACCTTTTAATGGTGTTCCAACGGCAAAATTTCTCCAACCAGATAGCACATCCTTCTCGAAGACACAGGAGACATTTATGGACTACACAGAGAGGGAAAAAAAAAGATGATGACAGGACAGAGAGGAAGCAATCAATGGAAGAAGAAAAAAAAAGAAAAAGATCAAAGCGCTGGAGGAAGGTGTGAATTAAAATATATCTTTTAGCATCCCTTTCTCCGATGGCAAAAAAAGAAAAAAAAATTCATTCCCGAAGCACCCAGGAATAAAAAGAAACTGAGAATAAACACAATTCATAAAAAAAATGGGAGAAGATGAGAGCAAATGCATCAAAATATAAATATTTGAAAAAGCAATAAACACAGCAAAAAAGACGTGAAATTATAATATATAGTGACAATTAAGAGGGAGGGTGTGTTCTTGCAGATGTGTAAAATTGTGTCTCTGGTTACTCTCTCCTCTGAAGGAAATGGGTGGGTGAGGGGGGGGGGGGATGAGGGTAATAAAAGAAGATGACATTATTCATGAAAATAGCATTTTCATATTTTCCCCCTTAATATCATTGTAAAATGTGCAGCAGTAATTACACATTCATTCATATGCACGCACACACGCGCACACACACACACACACACACACATACACATACACACAGACACACACACACACACACACACACACACACACTGTTAAGGATTCTCCGTGAGACGCTCAGAGAGGAAATATCTGTGACATCTTGACATTCCTCTGCTCCATAGTGAGGCTTTGTTTGCATGAACTGAAAATGGGCAGATTTGAACAGATTTGAGTCTACCTTGTCTTTGCCAATGTGAACTGTCCATTGGCTCTAAAGCACTGCACTTTTCTCAGAATCCTCCCTCTCTGCTACCATTCCCTTTTTTCCCTCTCTTTGTCACTGCAATAGAACTGTGTACACCCACACACCCACACACACCCACACCCACACACACACACACACATACACACACATACACGCACACCCCTCCCCCCCCACACACACACACATACACACCCACACACACACACACACACAGAATACAAAGATTAAGAAGATGTGACAGACTGTTTCTACACAGAGCCAAGTGTGGAATTTAATAGTTCTTTTTTTGCCCAGGAAGATCCATGTAATTTTAGTAATGGTAGCGAAGCAGAACTATTCTTTATCATATCAGCTGGGTGACAGTTCCTCTCAGACAAGATTTCTCTCTGAGTCAAACCATCACTCTCACTACTGTATAAGACATACAGTTTCTGCAAAAAACCCCAAAATATTGCTTAGCAAAAGGCTAGTATTTGAGGGGAAATAACAATCATTACAGAGATTTGCATGCAGCGTTCGGCGAGTCTTCGGCGAGAGGGTTTGTGCGTGCGTGTGAAACTGTACTGCTGTACACATCCCAGTTAAATTGATGCTGTGACCCGGTCCCCTCAAGATTACATCGGGATAGAGAGAAAGACAGCTGTAAAAGTCACCTTGCCTCAGAAAAAGATTTCCCTCTCACTGGGCATGAATACAATTCTTTCATAACTTAATAGGTAGGGAGAGAGAGAGAAAGAGAGAGAGAGAGAGAGAGAGAGAGAGAGAGAGAGAGAGAGAGAGAGAGAGAGCAGGCAGAGAGAACGGTGCCCTATGTAGGCGGAGTAGGCTGATGATGGGTGCAGGTGGGTAAGAGCTGGTACAGCCGTGGTTCATTTGCAGACGGTTCAGTCTGTCTCTCTGCTGCTCTCCTCTCTCTCTCTCTTTCTCTCTCGTGTTTATATAAGCATTAAGCACCGGCGAAAAATCCCCAGCAAAGACCCCGAGCATAAAAAATCCCCAGCAAAGACCTGAGCATGAAAAGAATGTTCTCTGCTCTCCTGTGGCAATACACGCTGAGCTCTAGTTAATTGGTTGATCCAAAGTCAAAGCAGACGGCAAAAGTGTCATCATGTTCACGACTAAATGAAAAAACGTAGAGTAAAGAGACAGAACAGGAACAGGCATATGGAAAGGAATAGAGACCAAATACCTCCAACATTTACGTAAAGTGTAGACTAGCAAAGACGCGAATGGACAGTTCTATATCCTATGCAAGCCGTTTATGGCTATTTTTTTTAAAAAAAAAGATTTGATATGTTTATCTCTGTGCGGTTCCAATATTTAAAATGAATGAACAATGCATATTAAAATTAATGTAACATGCTAAGAAAATATTTATATGTCACTGGATTCAAAAATGTTCTAATATGATTACAAGCAGTGTTTGTTGAGTAGAGTGGAGTTCCACTGAATAGAGTGGAAGGCTGAGAGCTGGATTTTAATTGGATAATACGTCGGTCAGCATCATAAAACCTTAACAAAAAGAGAGAAAAAAAGTTGCAAAATAAAAAACAAAAGAAAAGAAAGAAATTGGAATATAAGTCATTCACAGGTCAACAAACTGAGCTCTATGAATGTCTGAGATGTTCCGCGTTGCTTACACGGCAAAAGATTCTAATGAGTAAAACATTATGATTAATTAAAGCCTCATTAAGTTGCAATCTACCGGATGAGGATTTGTTTAATTTGCTGGCTTTTTAAGAACATTTGTAGTGTCTTGGAGGTACTAGAAAATTTGCCTCCTGCAACAAAACTAAACAAGGAACATTGTCACATTATTGTACTTAGGATCATTAGTTTGCATGTCAGTAGCAGATAGACTATCAAAGTATAAAGTTAAATTGGGTTTGACTGTCACCGATGCACCACTGTGCAATTATCACAGCGAACAGCAATACAAGTTCTGTTTCTCTTATAACAGAAACGTTAACAAGAGCTGAAATTTAGCTTTCGCACTTTTGAAAAAGAATCTTCTAGGCAGAACGGTTCTTGACTCCTGGTTTAGAACTTTAATTGAGCATATTTCAGAATGTTTTGCCTTTGGGAGGTTAGACTATATTCCCTGGACCGCTGTACCTGAGCTTTCCAGTAACTTAAGTCAGTGCACACAAAGATTTTTTCCTTTCGAAGAATCGGAAATGACTTTAAATGACTTTGGAACGCTAACAGGCCATTCCTTTCTAACTGCCTGGTCCATTATACATACACGCATTTCACTCTCACTTCCACCCCCAGTAGAGTAGACAACAGAACCTTTGACAATCCAGAATAACTGAGGTAGTTAGAGCTGTAGGCTTTCTACACTAGCAACTAATGCACCTCATTGTGTTCAGATAGCTTGCGCGTGGCGTGCTATATCAAACCTTGGTCAGGACTTGTTGTTCTTTGTTTTTTGAAGAGGCTTTTAGTTTCTACAGCGCTCAGACCGGAGCGACCGTGCACCTGCAAGAGGAGACTCATCGGCGCGAGCGAGCGGTGCCGAGGAGGCCTCTGTGATTTTCCAAAACACAGCGAGTTTCTGTCGTGGAAAATGAGCCTTCACGTCGAGTGAGACCCCAGGACGCAGGAGAGTCCTCCAGATCTTGGCAAAAACTCCCCGTCCTTTTCCAGCCTTCCTCGTGTGCCAACTCATTAAAGATTTGGCAGCGAAAAAAGGGATGCGGTCTCCACTCCTTCTAGGTTTCTCTTCACTCTCTTGCATTGACTTCTTCTTCTTCTTCTTTTTTTTTTTATTTTTTCCTTGCCGCGGTATCACTGTTCACAGGCATATGCTACATCCCACGCATAAAACGCCAACGCAGAGGGGGCTACTCTCTGTCTCTCTACTCTCCTTCACTCATTTATCACAAAGCCAAAAGCCTTTAGCAATATCAATCATTTATTAAGTCTTTCTCCTTCCATATTCATGCTACTCTTTCTACTCTCTCTCTCTCTCTCTCTCTCACCATTCCACACCCTTTCTTTCACCCTCTCTTCGCTTCTCACTCCCTACCCTTTTCATCCATCTTTCACACTGCTCGGAGCCGCCGGGAGACCGTTACAGATGTTGTGCAGGTATTTAAAGTCAACAACGGGCAGAGATTTTTTTTTTTTGTCACGCACGATTCTGCTTTGTAATGATTTATGTATTTAAATGCACTGTGCTTTTTAGCTGCGAGATAATGTTATTACAAATCGACCGTGCGTAAGCAGGACCAGCCGCCATGGATCACTATGACATGACCAATATTAGGGAGAGATTTTCAACACGTATGGATTGCACCGTGGTGTATGTGTGTTTACATATTATTGTTTCAAGCCCTCATATACATAAATATTGTTGCACTGATGTTAACCCCAAACATTCACTGTCTTTGATACTGCACTTGTGAAATACCAGTTCATTCGTCATTTTACTCTCTGAGGACTTTCACTTGGGAGGTCAAAGAATGATTTATGGGAGAAGGCTTATATGAGCTTGTTTTATGAATATAAAAGAGAGACACTGAGACAGAGTGAGCACTTCTGAGCAATATATATTCTCCCACAATACATTGCATGTGCAGCTGAGGGCTTTTTGTCTGCCGTGTACACTCAACAGGCTTCTGCACTACATTTCCCATGAGTCCGCCCTCATACATCAGCACCGATACACACGGTGAATTTGACTTTATGCCTCCGGGTTATGCTGGTGTTCATAAATTCAGTCTGCTCTTACATGAAGTCAAAGATAAAAAATATCCACCGCAGATGTTGCCTTGACATGAACATTAATGTTACTATGTCCATATCAAAACTTTATGGCAACATTAATGAACGATTTGAACATGTTATGTGCTAGCAGGAAAAAGACTTCAGACCTGTAAATTTCATTTATCGAGTTATCCCATGTATTCAATATGGGGAACCAGACAGATCTGAACGGTTAGAGTGGTACCAGTAAGAAATATGGGTGTTTTGTTTTAGGAATGGGATGCAGGGCAGTTCATCCAGCAGAGTGCTAGGGAGATAGAGCACAATCTATGAGTTAAATTATGCATGAAATCACCCCAGTTTTATGTCTTCATACATCCCTAATATCTCCAAATCACTACACACTGCACTGGTCTGTTGACCCCCCCCCCACCACGACCACCACACACACACGCACACGCACACACATAAAAGCAAACAGATGTATGTATTTGTGGCAGGGTATTGTCTAATGCAAGTAGGGATCTCTACAATGAGGCACAGGTTTGTGGTTAAAGGAATTCCAGGCAGTAGTTTGGTAAACAGGCGTACTGATTTAAATATTCCGCCTGTCAGAGAAGCTCCGCTCTCTCAGCGCTCAGAGAAGACCAAAAAAAAAAAAAAGAAAAAAAAGAAAAGAAAAGTCGCACTCAGCTGACGTTCCGTCGCGTGTGGAACCGGAGAACGCTTGAGTAATGATCATCACCATCATCCTTTAAAGGAAACCTTGCAAAACAAACTTAAACATTACATGACATCCGCTGATTACAATTCCCCTGTCACTCTATGACAGCATAGCATAAGCATAATTCATATTATTTCGTTTTTCCCTCTCTCTCATTAATATCAATTTGTCAGCTTCTGACATCAGCAAGAACAAGGGAAGAGAGCCAGAGCAGGTGACAAATTGACAATGATTGCTGGGAACTTGTCACCGCAACCAGCGACACAAAAGCACCAGAGAGAGCAGTCAGCTTCATTTGGCTCATTAGAATCCCAGTTTCCTCTATTCTAAGGCTGTGCAGATGGAGACCAAGGTAACTGACGGGAAAAAGCGGTGACTAGGAGCCACTATGGAGGCCCAGAAGCAGTGTGGGTAATGTCTGTTTAAATCAGGCAGAGAGATGAGATGGGGAAACATGATATGTGTCACACGCTGTCGACTGCCACTCGCCAAGGTAAGAGATATGAGTAATGATACACAGATAGCGCACACATGCACGTACACACACACACACACACACACACACACACACAAGCACACAAAACGAGTCTGGAGGCAACAGAATGGCCAACTCACAGTGGGAGGTCCAGCTTCTTGGCTTTCCACATGCTCTCTGACTGTGTCCATTATTCTTTAATATGTATATTCTTTTACAGTGCTTTACAAGGGCTGTTCATCACTCTAATGACCCGTAAAAGTAAAATGGGCTTTTGTGGGCCACTAACGAGGGATCCAACAATAATTAATTAATTAAATGATCAATTACAGGCATCCTCGGGCAGGATAATTATAACAGAACATATGCGGCACGTTCATGTAATCAAATCCCTCAGGACAGCCTGTCACCCGCCTGCCCCTGTGTCATTTGTTTACTGTATGTATGTGCACGTATATGGGTGTGACAGTGAGCGTGTCTGAGGAAATGCAAAGGTCATAGGTCCCCAGTTATATATAGATTTAAAGGTCAATGTTCTGCCTCACCACATACTGTAATTACTGGAAACGCAGAGAGAAAGAGAGAGAGAGAGAGAGAGAGAGACAGAGAGAGAGAGAGAGAAAGAGAGAGAGAGAGAGAGGGAGAGAGGGACTTGTCATGCATGTTCGTGTATGACTATACTTACCGTGCAATTATGAATATGCTTGAAAGTGAAACAGAGGCATGGGCCTTGAAAGGGCTAATTTACTTGAAGGTAGTGAATATGCACATATCCATGTGCGTATAACCTGTGACCTTTACAAGCTTTTACCAGGTAAAACAGCAACTCCTTTAAATGCTTCATGAGGAAACATGCTTCATTTGTAAACAACGTGCATGAAACCAATAACTGCATAAGAAAACCTGCTTCATTTGTAAACAACGTGCATGAAACGAACAACTGCACAACTGCATTCAAAAGATTTTTCTGAATCGCTTGTACTCTCTTTATGAAACCTAAATTGATATGGATTGATTCACCAAAAAAAAAAAAAAGAAAAAAAAAGAAACGAAAAAATTCTCGCCTATGGAGGACAATAATAGAGTTTCAGTCTAACAAGAGGATCACAAAGCATCAACATCCTTTCACTCTTCACTAATAACAGTGATTACAGTGCTGGTTTGGATTTGAAATGTGATTCTGAAAGAAAAAAAAAAGAATCCTCTTATTTGCCATGAAGTGGCATATTGATTTAATTCAATAAGGCCCAGTTTGGTGTCTGATGCTTTTAACACAATTCCCAATTAGCCCTTGAGGTTTTTGAGGAGCAGTCTTACCCACAGCTTTGGTTCTAATGGACCTGTCTAATGCGATTAGGCTGTAATAACGATCTGTATGCCCTTGACACATCTCACGCTCAGACAATTCCTCAAGTTCCGATCATCTTACAAGCCCATTCCTCTTTTCCAAAAGGTTTAATGTCACTGAGAGAAGAGAGAGAGAGAGAGAGAGAGGAATAAAATCCTATATTCTCCTAAAAAGGGAATCCCACTCCTGTCGCTCCCGCCGTTTCTCTTATCCAATTTCTCGGCGTTGCCCTGATAGGATCACAGAGTTTTGTTTTTTTTTTCCTCTCTGAAAGTTCCAGATGGCGAGAGGCAGTAGGCAAAAGTATAGGGATGTCGCAGTCATAGAACAAAGTGTTTCCACCACTCGAGTCCTGTTGTCTTATCATATTCAGCTTATCTTGGGCAGCGAAGAATTCACCGCCCCAGCTACATTCTGATGAGGGCAGGCAAAGAAAGACTGAGAGAGAGAAAGGCAAAGAACAAGAGAGAGAGAGAGAGAGAGAGAGAGACAGAGGAAGAGAGAAAGAAAGAGACAGAGAGAGAAAGAGCGAAAGGAGAGAGCATCCTCACAGGAAAGCTTTCATATGTTTCTTAGTAGGCGATCGATCAACAGAAAGACTCTTAAGGACAGACTCGATGCCACAGTCTGTGTCTACAAGGCAAATAATGGAGATTAAATTGGGTAAAAATGAGGAAGGTACGGCCAGGACTCAAAGGGCAAGTAAACAAGGGAGTCTGATTCATAAAAGATCAGAACAGCACAGACTTTCACTCCATAGTTTACGCTGGAGACGTGCCTGTGTGTAACACAAAGACAAAAACCACAGTAGTCTACGAAAGCAGTAGCGAGTGTCGGCATACATTGGCGTATGAGTGGGGGCGAGGAGAAAGAGTAATTGCTAAATTTCAACTCTGGCTCTAGCAACTGTTTTTTTCTTGGGGGGAGGAGGGGGGAGGTTGATGAGGTTAACCATCAATAATTAATTAATTCAAATTATTGAAATGTATTTCAATTTTAAGATTATTGTTGTTTAAGAACATCTCTGCGTTGGTGTATTTGCTCTAGTGAAACAAAAAAAAAAAAAAATTCTGACTGTTATCTACGTGTCTGATTATGCACCAAACAAGTCAAACTGCACAAACAGCAAAAGTGATCAATCAAGCATCGATTGAATATGTTACATCGACAAGAGACGTTGCAATGCCCCAGCTCTTCAGAAAGCTTGAAAAACGGGAACAAAATGAACTGCGAGAAATCTTTAAAAGGGCCATTTCTCATGTTTTAGTGTTCCATTACCGTTCTAGTGCCATATCTGGGGTTGTGCTACATACATGTGAAAATTTTAAAGTGGAAATCACTGAGAACAGCACATAGTTGGACTTAAATAGCTCAAAAAAACTTTACAAGGTCCATGGTTCACTATGTACCAGGTTTCTCTGCACTGGTGGTGAGGATGAGACTGCAGAGGATGGGACACAGGGGATGGACAGGGTTTTAGGGTGTGATGGAGAGAGTGCTGGAGGAGGTGTAGAGAAGGAGGGATGATCTTGTGGTCCAGCAGGAGAGGACTAATCTCATTCAGACCACGATCTCACCCTGTCAGTCTCTCGCCCCTACTGCACACACACAGCCCCAATGAAAAAGCATAAGCCATCCATCACCCTGGCAGCTCAAAGTACGCACGCTCACACACACACACACACACACACACACACGAACAAACACACACACACACACACACACACCAAAAATAGACACAAATATATACAAACACACATAAACATTTGATTCCATATAGGCTTATATACACACACAACATACTGACATGTTTTTTAGAGATACTGAATACACGAGAGTTCTAACTGAGTTCCAAACAGCAGTGTGCTCGGGCTGTAAATACGTCCGTACAGAGCGTACAGCCTTGTGACTCTGCAGAGTCGCCACAGAGCAACAGAATCACCGCCGTGGCTCACGGAAGAATCGGGGTTAAGGTGACAGTCCCCTATCCTTCAGCATAATAACTGATTAGCCACCGTTAATCATCATTACTGCTTTCAAACACCAGACGCACACATTTGCGCCGAGGATCTGGTGCAAATTGCTATGGCGCCGTGAGTAATGCTCGGGAACCTGAAAGCCGCTGGGCAACGAAAGACCCACCTGTTTGTCTGTAGAGATAGACGCCGTGTAGACCTCTCTCACACGCAGATTAAAATGTTCAAGCGAAAGAGTGCACTTCAAACACACTGTGAACAGTCAGTGTAACCATTCAGTGCTTTGAAACGGTTGAAACTTCATAAAGTGACGGCTATAGGTCTTTAAAGTGGACTCAAGAGAAGCAAGCAGTGTTTAAAAGTGGATTTAAAACTGGGTCAAAATGTTCTGAGAGTGCTTCATTAAGGTCCTTGGCTAATTTAACTTTGGCCAGTCTAATTAGAACAAAGTATGTCCATGTTAGCACCCTCAACATAGCATCTGCTATTCCTGCATATACTGTCATCTTAATCCAAAAAATTATTGCCATCCCTAGTCTCTGCTCTGTGACTGCCACAGTTACTATCACAACTTAATGTACCATATTACAACAAAAAAGACTGGAATTTAGACATTTAAGCAAAATCACATGAGAGGGAGTGCTGTTATACTGTACATCAGCACGGCTGTGATCCGGTCATAGGCACAAGGCCGCAGGCCAAGTGTTGAAGATCATTACAGCTGCGCTGATATACAGTATAACAGGGTGTGACCTCGCATGTGATATTGCTTTTATACAACAGTTCTATAAAGAAGGCTGTTTATCAAGTAACGATAATTTGAAATCATGTTTTTTCAAAAAATATTTCCTTCAGGATTACATTTACACGTGTTGTCAAGCAACACATAAACAATTTCTTGACTGCAGGTTTGTTAGTTAGCTAGCTAGCTAGCTACCTGCTTTTGTATCATACACGAAAAGGCTAGCTAGCTACTTTCTTTCATACCTGACTGCATGCTCGCAGCTACTCGCCAGCTATTTTTTTATCAGCTACTCGCCAGCTACTGTATCAGCACACTCTGGAATGCTCTTGTCCAATCAAATTACTCGGAACTAACTGTTGTATAATACTTCATAAAACTCACTCAATATGAGGAAACTCATATTCCTTGGCTAGGCAGTCCATTACAACGTATCGCTTGGGAGGACGATGCAAAACACAATGTTTCAACCGGTTAGGGAACAGGGGGTCCTCTGATTGCCTCTGAAACACTGCGTGACCACATCCCCATCAGAAACATCTATACATTACTAGATTTCATTCCATTTTCTCCACTCGCTAAAACTGATACAGTCAGGGTATGTCAACAGATGACAAATGTTGATTCATTGATGTTATACAGGCATAACTGTCTTTGTTGTTATACTTTGCAGACAAATCAATTTGTGTGTTTTGTTTTATTGATTTGCCAATTCTGATGTGTATTCACAAATCTTTACTACAATCTGTACTTCTTTGTTATGTTAACACTGCATTGTTTTCCTTTTTCTTTTTATAAACAAAGTTGTGATTTGTTAGTCTGTAGGTTACAATAATAATAATCCTCTTTGACTATTATAAACTACAAAGACACATTTGAGGCACCCAATACACATTTGTGGACCAGCATGTCCAGATTTGAACTCCATTTACATAAGAACAATTTGACTGACAGAGTTTAAAATTGATATGAAAAAACGGACATCCAGGATGTTCTAAGGTGTTTTTCAGTGTGTTTGAAAGTGTGCAAACATGGCTGTGAATAACTGCTGAAGGACTGGCTGGTAGGTCGACCTAGATGAATTAAAAAGCACGTTATTGACTATATCTCATCTGGTAGTGGAATTAGATAGGACTGATAACCATGAAGATGGATGGAGAGTGTGCGTTTTAATTAGCTAGACAATGACTTGCAGCAGAGCATTCTGGGAAAAAAGATGGAGATCCTAAGCACAATTAGCCAGTAAGCTTTAATTAGCGTAGCAATTAAGGGAGAGAAGGCAGATAATCTTTTAGTAAATTTCTCCTTCAATCTTCACACTGACTGCAAACTGGAACCTATAGTCCTGCTGCCTTTGTTTTGCTTGAAAAAGCAAATATTGTATTCAGACACACACACGCACACACACACACACACACTTTTTCATTCGAAGATTGTATTCAGACACACACACAGACGCACACACACACAGTTTTTCATTCTGACTGTTCAAATGAGCAGTATATGCATAAGTGTGTGGTGTCTCACTGCTATGCAAAAAGCACATGGGGCTTGACGGGAATCAGATAGGGAGAGGTCAAAGGGCACGTATAAGAGGTCGTGTATATTAAAAGCACCTGCTGTGCTCTACATTCACATTAACTTGTATTAATTTAGCCGATATTGTCACCCAGAGCATTTAGGGTCTCTCCTCACAGTCTTTGGAGAGTTCTGCTGGGCTTAGCTCTGGTGCTCACACGCGCGTTGAAACACGTGGGGACACATACACGCATACATTAACACAGGAATCGGTGAGGCTCTTGCTTAGCTCCCTCCTGCTCCCTGAGGTCCCACTGTACAAGGCTGTAATGGAGGAGATGGAGAACGGAGCCGTCTGTCTCCTCCACCTCCTGCATCCCCTCACTTTCAACCACCATTTAAAAAAACAACCAGACAAGCGCAAGTCGGTTTCACACGCGGCCAGTAAACACGAGTCTCCATGACGATGATGTTCAATAAATAATGAAGGTGCCACATGATGGGGTGGGGAGGGGGGGGGGGTCAGTGGTTTTATTGCAAATCGCAAATTGTCGTACGATCATTAAAGCCATATTCAGTATTATGTGTGATTCCTCTGCGTTTGGCACATATGTCCCACGTGACACATCGAAGGATTTCCCGCCTTCGGTCCGCATTAGGAGGGCCCACTGCTACATCCATCACTCATGTACCTCTATTGGTATGACACCCACATCATGAAAACTCCATTAGGGGAAGACATGAATTTTTACGATGGCATAAAAGCATACACACACACACACGCTCCATGTGCCCCTGGCTGCAGTTTGGGGCAATAGTTTTGTACACAGGACATACATGAGAGATTCTGTTGGGCGAAACCAGTCAGAAAACACAAATAAGCTATCTTGCTGCCAACGCCAGCCTATCCCTCACGCAGGTGCGGTGATTCATAGACGGATTTCTCTTGGCGACGAGGTTTGGGGGTGATAAATCAGACCTAATGGGAGTTTTCTCGTCTTCGCACTCCGCTCGGAGCTGTAGATCATTATCATTTAAATTCGGTCCGGAGTTTAGAACGGAGAAACGACCGCTGCGGCTGGGGTTTTTTTTTGTTTTTTGTTTTTTTTTACCACTGGGCCAGCGTTATTGATTTGTCTCTGAGTGAGGAGGAAATATTCAAAACATGAACTTTCACATTCTCTACTTTCCCCTCTCTCTCTCTCTCTCTCTCTCTTTCTCTCTCTCTCTCTCCGTCTCTCTGTGGGGGGGGGAGGGGGTTATTGGGATATGGGCCATTCCTGCTGTTTTTCAGCTGATGGTCCGCACTGCGGATCAAGTGTCCCTCAGTCACTGCCCATCCCAGCTTAAGAGGAGCAGACTCATATCTGCATCACTGACAAGACTTACCACACAGAGAGAACGAAAGGACAGGACAGGACAGGACAGGACAGGGAAGGAGGGAGAGATGAGAAGAAGAAGAAAAAGTGAAAAGGAGAGAGAGAGAGAGAGAGAGAATGACCAAAAAAGAGCAGCACTGCAGTCAATTTAAAATGTGTGTGTAGTTTGTAAGGCCCTGAGGTGTCATGTTGAATCTAAGTGTGGGTGTTTGAGGGGGACGAGACGAGAGATGACAGAAGCAGGGAAACTCACTCAGGCGACCATGACAACTGCATTGAGGACAGTTCTCCCTCTGTGTGTGTGTGTGTGTGTGTGTGTGTGTGTGCGCGGGTGAGTGCGTGTGTCTCTACATGGCTTCACTCCATAATGCACAAAGGAAATCTCTCTCTTTCTCTGTCCCTCTCTCTCTCTCTGTCTCTCTCCCACATACACACACACACACACACTCACACCAGCTTACGGGAACCTTTGACTGCTTATGGGAGTGTGGAGCACCCTGAGCTCTCTCTCTCTCTCTCTTTCTCTCTCTCTCTCTCTCTTTTCTAACTCTCTAAAAGAGACATCTCTTTGCACTTGATGAACTAGCACAGAGCTTGTGCGCTAAATAAAGTCCAGCTCAGACAGATACAGAGAGGCAGAGGAAGAGAACTGATGAAACTAGATCATATATTCAGAGGAGAACTGTCACCATGCTCTGTGTTTGTGACCCGATAACAAGACTAACATCCCAAAAAAAACAATGCACCACATTACATCACATTGCTTGATTTTTTTTTTTAATTGAACCTAAAAATAGAACTTTTTCTTGGGTTTCCTGAGCTACGGCATTGATTGTCAGAGTAATTGTGCTTTCTTTGTCGTGAAACCCTCTTTCATGTCACGCCAGGTGGTTACGTCAGGTCGGGTTTAAACCTACATAACACAGGCAGACTGCAGACAGTGGCCCAGGGGAGGGGGGAGGGGTGCTGCAGACAGGGTTGTTGTTACCTTGACCCACCTGGCAACTGGTCCCTCTCCTGAAGCTCAGGGGGGTGCTCCTGACCCACAGAGATTTGACAGAGAGTCACCGTGTAACAAAAATACATATACACACACACACAGACACACACATACGCGTGCGCACGCACACACATGCACACACACACATTCACACACACACACGCAAACGCACGCGCGCACGCACACACACACACACACACATACGCGTGTGCACGCACCCACACACACGCACCCACATTCACACACACACACACGCACATGCACACACACGCAAACGCGCGCACACACACAAAACACTAGAGGCAGAGAAAAGGAAGAGAAGAAGTGAAGTGTGGGGCTTTAAAAAGCGCAGGAAAACACTGTTCTCGGCCCCTCTGACCTTTTCTTCTTTAGCCAGATGACAATGGCTTGACATTACTCACCTGCAGACTTTTCTCTACTTTTCTTTTCGTCGTATTCACTCCAAATCTTTCCCCTTTTCTCTCCATTTACGGCTTTGTGCAGAGATGCACTGAACTCCATAAAGGTCTAAAGAGCAGTGGAACACTGTGAGAAACACACAAGTGCCTTCTTTATTTTTAGAGTAGAAAATCAAGTCAAGACCATTCGGTGCTAAGAGCTAGTGTGCTCTAGCCTTTGAGGCAAAAACACTTCAGAGACAATTTATAGGCCAAAAACGCTAGGACAAAACAGGTGGGGGTTTTTTTGTTGGTGGGGTTTTTTTTGTCGTTGTTTTTTGTTTTTTAGTTCATTCTCAATCCAGTTCTTTGAGGTCTCAACTCGCTCAACCCAATCCACCTGAATGATGACACAGAGATATGAAACAGTTCTGTCAGCCGACGCCTGCCCTGAAAGCACTTTATATAAGACGCATATAGAATAAACTGGCAAAGAAGGAATGTACAAAAAATAAGAGGGAAAATGACAAGAGGCTCTTCGCGCCGGATATATATGACATTTCTAGGAATCTAAAGTAGAAAAAAACCGAGATCCTCTCGATACGAGAGAAAGCAGTGACGTCCTAGAAAGCGATGACAAAATGTTCACAACGAAACTGAATACATCTGAGTTTTGGGAATGAAAAGAACAGACTACGCTTATGAAATGTCGAGATGCTCCGTGCTTAAAAAACAAACAAGCCAAAATAAATAAATAAATAAATAAATAAATAAATAACCCCGCTTTTGGATTTCCCTGCTGTTGTAGAATATTCATAATGTTTAGATAACAGCTGAAAACAAGCATTGAGTTAAGCATGAATTCACAGAAATCTGTCCAATTTCTCTGAGATTAGCCTCCTAATGACATTCGATTAAATTCCCGGTCAATTGGATTTTGGAGGCGGTCCAGTGATTAAAGGAGGTAAACAGAAACTCTGTTGATTTGAGATGCTATCTCCTCTCTCTCTCTCTCTCTCTGTGTGTGTGTGTGTGTGTGTGTGTGTGTGCGCGAGAGAACTGAGCATGTGCTAAGAGCTCCGCGCCGTGTCGTCAGACTTTCATCAGCGGGAGATAAACACAAAGACACAGGAAATTAAGCTCTCGCTCACCTCTGAAAGAACAGCCATCGCTCGCAAACGCAAACAAACCGCAGGCAAAGTGATTACAGTCAGCCTGCGCGAATGTACAGCACACATGACAAATGAGTAACACTGAACCGCTTTAGCATTCTCATCTGAATAAAGACAACGCCTGGTTATAACCATTTTTGTGCTGTCTACACAGGTTCTGGACCAAAATCTTGAACTCAAAATGAATCTTGACTGTACTCGTCACTATTTTGGTTGTTATTTTAGTTTGTATAATTGTGAGGCGTTGTGGAAGTGAAAGTGAAAGCTGGGTAATGCTGTTTCTAAGCTCAAGGTACTGGAGAACTACAAGTCAGGTGGTGCAATGGGAGAGAGTACTGTAAATGACAGCAGGAGTTTGGAAACGAATTAGGCAATATGTGTTTTAAAGAAAGTGAGGGGAAGTCTGAGAGTTATACGGAGGAACAGAGAGAGAGAGATGAAGAAAAAACAGGGAGTCTCAGAGTGAAATGAAAGAGAAAAGGCTCTTGAGAGGATGAAATGAGGGAGAGTTTTTGTGTGTGTGAGAGAGAGAGAGAGAAAGAGAGAGAGAGAGAGAGGGGGTGATACATATCTGTAAATGAGTTGAATTCTGAAGGATTACTGCTTCCCAGTGTTGCATTGTGGAAAAAAAAAAACACATGAAAACCAGCTTTCAGGAGATGTGTGCATTTGGTGTGACCCTCTCTTAAAAGGAAAAGGAAAAAAAAAGACAGAGAAAAATAATAATTGCTTTCATTTTTTTTTTTTTTTTTTTTACACTTTATTTTGTGTGTCTCTGTACGATAGAGCGGTGCAATTTCCAGCAGTTTGCCTGTGGCAAAATCCCTCAAGTTCAATCCACCCTGGCAAAAAGGGAGCAATGTAAGAGATGTAAGAGGGAAAAGGATGGGGCCAAAAAAAAAAAAACCAGGAGGAGGGGAGGGAAGATGATGGTGTAGTCGTGTTGGGGTTGTCATGGAGCGATGGGGGAAGAGTGACTGGAATCTCTGATGACCTCACCGCTGGGCGAATGAAAGACACGCTGAAACTCGGAGCGCTCAGGGATTCCTTTCCTTGTCGCTGTTAAACCAAACTGGGACCGAGACTAAGGTAGACCGCACTGCTGTACAGTACACTACACTTTACATCATTTTACAACACTTTACATACACTTTACATCACTTTACTGTCCAACAAATATTTCCTCTCCCCTCCTGTCCTCTCCTCTCCTCTCCCCTCCTGTCCTCTCCTGTCCTCTCCTCTCCTCTCCTCTCCTCTGGTCTCTTTGATTAAGGCTCAGTGAGTGGATTCCTGATGGGTAAAATGAGAGCAGTGAGAGCACTAGTGGGTGTCCCACATGAAGCCAGAACTGCTGTCCAATTATCCACCCCTGAGCGCACACACACACACGGTCCCTGTGATCAGGGCACAGAGCTGCATGAAAAGGGCCCTAATTGAAATCCTTTGGAGAAACAAGCTCCTCTATTACATCCAATAGCCTTGGTAAAACAAATACAGAGAGAGAGAGAGAAGGAGGGGGTGCTATCAGACTAGGGATCACCCACCAGGCTTGGCCACCTTTCTTATCACTTAGACGGGTCACACACGCAGGGTGTGTTGACACCAGGAGAAGTTCACAGGGCCACACAGACGCAGCATAAGAGAGGGAAAAGAGAACGCGAGGGAAAAAAAAAGGGGTCAAACTGTATACTACTGCTCATCACAACTTACAGTAACGGAGAGAGGCGTACTTTAGTTCAAAGTCCCCGGCACTGTTGTGAAACACAGCGAGAGATCAAATAGTGCTTTGATATTTCAGCTTGTCTGATGAGGGAATGCTGTGGGAGCTTGAAGGGTCACAAAAAGGTAAGGTAGTTTAGGCTGTCTTTCTGTCCCACAGGGTAACCTAGCGAAATAGTCTGTGCGTGTGTGTGTGTGTGTGTGTGTGTGCGTGTGCGTGTGTGGGTGTGGGTGTGCATGTGCGTGTGTGTGTGTGTGTGTGTTTAAGTGCTTGGCTTTGAACGACACAGAGAACAGTAAGTAAAAAAGCAAATACGGAGAAAATATTTCTCAGGATAAAAACGAGAGGTAGAAACAGATAGAAAGAGAGAGATAAGGAGCAGAGAGAAGAAGCACAGGGGAAATTGGACTTGATAATAAACAGAACGCGCCAGAAATACGAGCAGACAGCAAGAAAGAAAACAAAAATCAAAAACTATTTAGTGGGAAAAGAAATATGCAAAAAGTGAGACAGAGTAGGGTTGAAATAGTGTTGAGAGAGAGAGAGAGAGAGAGAGAGAAAAAAGGGATGAGTGGAAAGGAGAAAGGTAAAGATAGACGGACAGGGCAGGATGAGCGTTTCATCAACATGGAAAGTAATTAGAGAAGTGACAATGCAGGATCCATTCTGTGTGTGTGTGTGTGTGTGTGTGTGTGTATCAGTGTGTGTGTGTGAGTGTGTGTGTGTGCGCGCGTGCCTAAGAGACAACATCATAAAGTGCTCTCTCTCTCTGTTACACACAAACACCAGTATGCATGTGTCACTACCCCTAGTCACACATGAGACAGGGAATCAATACAGTGAAACAAAGAAAAATTTGAGAATGGCTTTGGGCGTCAGACTGAATTAGTGATGATAAATCGTATGATCTAGATTAACCAATCATTATCTATGAAGTGCCACTGCTGTTTATTTTAAAGTAATACTTTCTCTCTCCCTCTCTGTCTTTCTCTCCCTCTCTCCCTCCCTCTCTCTCTCTGTCTCTTTCCCTCTCTCTCTCTCTCTCTGTCTGTCTGCACCAAGCTCCATGCCAATTACTTACTGCAGAAATCCAGAGCTAATTGTGTTTGCCAGACATTGAGCAATAGGACCAGGGAAGATGCACACTCACTGCAAACTCAGACTGCTGCATTCTGCCAATAGAGAATAACTACACCAAAGACTAATGTCAAGGAGAATGCAGCCCACATAAAACTTCAAGTTTACTGCCAACACATATCCAGTAGGTACACACAGTTTCAAGTTAAAGTTTCAAGTTTCAGCTTTACTGTCATAATACCTTGCAGTATGAGGAAAAGTATACACATAGACTTTCCCTGTGTGCTCCAACATGCATGGATATTGTGCACACACATATTCTGTGAGGACAGTGATTCATCCCCATACGTCTCTGTCCAGTGAGCATAGATTTCCATTAGAAATCCATATGATCTGAACTTCTCCACCAACTGAAACATACACACTCACACACTCACACACACAAAGAGAGAGAGAGAGAGAGAGAGAGAGAGAGAGACAGACGAAGGTCAGAGGGCCACAGGTTAATCTGTTGATGTTTTCAAAATCACAGCTGAAGAGAAGCTGCTGAGTCTAGAATACTGAAAGTCAACACCCCCCCCCCCCCCCCCCGCTCTCTCTCTCTCCTCTCTCTCTCCCTCTTTCTCTCTATCTCTCTCGCCTTTCTCCACTGTTCACTGTGAAGACTGAGTATGATTTGGATTGCAATAAATCCTTAGTCCCATTGATCAACACAATGGAAACAGTAATTCTGGAAGTGCATTAGTCGTGGCTTTGCAAGATTTCTGCTTTAAAACTTGGGAAGAATTCACCAATATTTCACTGAGATTAAATCAGGATCAAATTTATCCTGTGATTTGTGGCATGTGTGCGTGTGTGTGCGTGTGTGTCTGCGTGTGTGTGTGTGTGTGTGTGTGAGGCTGTGGGTGGGTATGCATACATGTCATAAAACAGCCTTACTCCTGTTCTCTCCGAGCGAGTTAACAAACAGTCTCTTGCCATCCATGATAAAGGATGTGCCCGGGGTCCCCATGGTAACCGCACAGCTGGAGCCCTCTAAATCCAAGACATCCCACAACTCTCTGGTCCCGCGGATCCGCATTTCCTCTGATCTGCACTTTATCTTGTGTAACTGGACCAGAAGGAGTCATGTTTGGCTCCGAAAAGGTCTGGTCTCCTCCTGTTTGGAAAATGATTTGTTTTTTGGCTTTAATTGGAAGAAACAAAAAAAAAAAGAAAAAAAAGAAAACAACACAGGAGTTTTAGTTGGTCATGCTTTGCCTTTATCTTCGGTGCTCAGACCCTCCGTCATCTTCTCTTTTCACATCACATCACTATCTTCTCCTCTTCTCATCTATTTACCCCCCCCCCCCGCCCGCTCTCTTTTCTTTTTCTCCCCATCATGCACTGCTCCTCTCCTCTCTTTTCAACGCTGTGGTTCTGATGCCATCCTAATATTCCTACTATAAAAGCAAGAGGTAGATAATTGAGGGATTGATAAAGAACAAATGACTTGAAGAGAGTAATTACCTGAGGATTATCTGGGTCTGGTAATTGAATAGCAAAGTCAGTGTATGTGTGTGTGTGTGTGAGTGAGTGTGCGTGCGCGAAAAGACTGAAAACCTGATGAATGCAAAAGAGCCTGAGGTTGACGTCTAGATCTTGGTTTCGAGCGAGGTCAGTATCTAAGGTTGCTCTTAATGCGACAGTAAGTGGATTAAGGAGCCCGCTGTGACTAAAAACACAAAGGCGGGGTACTGCAGGTGAACATCACTGGATTGGATCAAACGCTTTCTATATTTGAAGTAAACCCTTTGGTTATGGTGAATTAAACCTTGGCCTTTATTCTTCATGTGAGCCATGTCAAATGCTGTACTCAAAGGTCAACTGTGACCTTATGCACACACACACACACACACACACACACACACACACACACACACACACACACACACACGCTATTCAATTTCTTGGCTTCTGCCATCACAGAAGATGAAATGTGACCATCAAAAGCATGGAAAACTGGAGGTGCAGAAGTTCATCTTAATAAACGAACTTTGAGTGACAGGCCAACAAACCTGCTCTATTTCCTCTTGTCAGGGCCAATTGGAGGCTGTTCCCACCGGGCTACGCAGAGCAGAGAGGACGGGCGTGATGACAGAGTGTGTCCAGTTTCTGATGAATTTAGTTAATGTAGTAAGTCTTGGAGCTTTGGGAAGGGAAGGCTCGTCCTACATCCTTAATGTGAATCATCTCTCTCACTAATGATCCCAGACTAATCAAGCCAGTCTCAGTCAATTAAGGTCCCGACCACGTGGGACATGTCAATAGAGTCATGTGTCAAAGTCCGCACACTACCTGACTGCCATCAGCGCGTGTGTGTGTGTGTGTGTGTGTGTGTGTGTGTGTGAGTGAGAAAAGTATAGATTGCTGTATAATAAGTCAACACATTTAATGGAGTATGTCCTGTATACTGCATCAACAGCTTTATACATGACATTTGTGGACTGTCTGTGTCAGAATTTTGGATGGTGCAGCATAAAATTTGCTTTCAGGCAAAAAAAATGTGAACACAAAATTGGATCAGTGATTTCCTCTCTTAACAAACTTACAGACCACAGGCGGTGTGAGTAAGTGTGTGCGTATGTGTGTGTGTGTGTGTGTGTGTGTGTGTCTGTATATGTGTGTGTGTGCGCGTGTGCACGTGGATATATAAATAAAAGGTCTGTCCACATTCAGGGCTAAACAGGTGCTTTTCAGTGTCAGTTTTTACCTCTCTCTCACACATACACACAATTAAAACCTCCTGCAATTGGGTTTATAAGTTACCATCGCTGGAACAGAATTAACATGTCGTTTAAAGGCAGTATGACTATAGATAAGTCAATTGCTTTTTCCTTCCTTCAAACAATCAGATAAATTAAAAAAAAGGTCCAACCTCAGTGCTACTTGTTCAGTAAAATAAAGGCTATTACTTTTTTATTTAAGCGATGACACTACATGTGAGAATATGTAGGTTAAAAGAACATAAGATGAAAACATGGCTTTCAGTGACCAGCTCTGTGAAGAATGCACTGGAAAGTATGGAAAGGTGGGGGGGTAAGGGGGAGAGAGAGAGAGAGAGGGAGGGAGAGTGAGGGGGAGAGAGAGAGAAAGAGGGAGGGAGAGTGAGGGGGAGAGAGGGAGAGTGAGGGGGAGAGAGGGAGTGAGAGAGATAGAATCAGGCACTGTGGAAACTGTGCTCCATTATAGCACCACACCCTGTCAAGCAGTGACACTCAATCCATAGGCACGCGTGGATCAGTGATTTCCTCTCTGAACAAACTTACAGACCACATGCTGCGTGAGTAAGTGTGTGTGTGCGTGTGTGTGTGTGTGTGTGTGCGCATGTGTGTGTGTGTGTGCGTGTGTGTGTGCATGTGTGTGCATGCGTGTGTGTGTGTGTGTGTGTGTGCATGTGTGTGTGTGTGTGCGTGCGTGTGTGTGTGTGCGCGTGTGAATGTGTGTGAGCTGAGTAGGCAGCACTAATAGCAGCCGCTCTGGGCGCGAGAGAAAGATGGAGGCAGATGTTTACCGAGCTCATCATTGACCAATCTTTACCACATTACTCCTCTGTGTTCCACTTTGCTTTCCCTTCCCTCACACCAATTCATTTCCCATCATCCCATTTTCTCAAGTAACCAAGCTCAATCTCTTTATTAGGTAATTGATTTCTTGCTCAGTTCTGCACATCTTCTCTCTTCCAGTTGAGTCACTTTTTAGTCAATCTATTTTCATAGTTTCTATAATTATGTTAGTCATTCATTTCTGTTAGGAGATGAATTGTGCCATTTGCCATGCTGTGGCACGACACTGGATCAGAAGAACTGATTGCTTTAGAGGCTTATCTGTGAGAATAAAAGACTAAAAACTTAGCTCAGTGTTTTACACAGACTTAACTCTGTAAGACGCTGTGAGAGCTTTAAGACGTCTGGGAACTCCACGGTAGAACACACAGACATGCGCACGCGCACACACGCGCACACACACACACACACACACACACACACACACGTAACGGTAGCCCGCGGGTACTATTACACACACACACACACACACACACTCACACACACCCACACACACACAGCAGCAGCAGCACCATCAGCAATGAGAATGATGTAGTAATCATATTCATTAACTTCATAAACACACTCCTGTGGTGCCTTACAAACCTGACATGGACAGCAATGTGTTATCACTGCCACTGCCGCTCCTGTAAGACGCAAAAGCCAAATTTGGTGAGGCAAGGGATACTTGAATAAAAGGCAACCACTTCCCGCTTTGTTCTGCCTTTCACTTCTTCTTTCCATTACAGGCATCTATATAACGCAGCTACAACAACAACAACAACAACAACAACGACAGTCTCATCAGTAGTCTACGTAGCACAACGCGGAAGCAAGAATGAGACATGTAAAGCAAAGCGTTGTGCCTTTTGTGTGCAGCTTTATCTAATGGAATGGCTGTTTTCACATTAGCTCGAAAAAAAACCCAGGCGCAGCCAGACAGTTCTCCTGCTTTCTGACTCATTGTCTCTCCTGTGTGATCCCTTTGGGGACCCGGCGCTTTGCCATCTCTGATTTGGTAGCGGTGCAATTAAGGTGCCTTTTATTGCACCCCTCCATTTCAGAGACATTAAGGAGGGAGCGGCGAACATATATTTTCCGTGCTTTAAATCGACCGCAGTAAAGAATATAAAAAAAAAAAAGTCCACCCAGACAGTAAAGTTTATGAACAATGTGCGGCAGGATATTACCTGTGTGTCTGTGCATTGATGAGTTACTCCCCACACTTAAAGAAAGAAGAGAGGGGAAGAGAGACATAAAAAGATAAAAGAAAAAAAAGGAGGGGGAGAGAAAGACAAGAGGAAAAATATAGTTAGGTGAGCTCAGAGGAAGGATAGAGAATGACATAAAACTGACAGATGGAGAGCGAGAGAGAGAGTGAGAGGGAGAAAGAGAGAGAGAGGGAGAATGAGAGAGATGGAGAGGGAGAGAGAGAGAGAGAGACAGAGAGAGGGAGAGAGAGAGAGACACAGAGAGAGAGGGAGACAGAAAGAGAGAGAGAAAGAGAGAGAGAGAAAGAGAGAGAGAGAGAGAGAGACAGAGAGAGAGAGAGAGACAGAGAGAGAGAGAGAGACAGAGAGAGAGAGAGGGATGGATAGACAGAAGAAGCTGACAGACTCCCCGTAGACTGTGGGAACAGCCGAATGACTGCTGGTCTGCTGAGTTGGCTCTTTGTGGGATCACACTGTAATATAGGAGCTCTGGGAAGGATGAGTCCTCTTCAATCCCACAATCCCCTTATCATGCTCTGATTTCTGTGGTAACAGCAGACAGATTTAACACACAGGTCGTACTGAAGTCTTACTGACAGCCAGGGCATCTTATACCCTTTAGTCCATTTGATTATTTAAATGTAACACAGTTACATTAGTTCGTCTATTTTTTGTGCACTGCGACAAGAAATGGCCCGTGACAACAGGATTATCATAAATTGGAGAAACCATAAAATTAGATTTAGATTAAATTTTAATTTTGACTCTCAGAATAGCATGTTTTTAACTCTAGTCCAAGTGACTCCATATACCACTCGACTTGTCTGCTGATTGTCGGGTTCTGTGGTACATTACTCAGGGATAGAAAGTCTTCTGTCCAGCGGGGCATTTCATCTGAAATGAGAAACGGCTGCATGCTGAAAAACTTCATGAAACATTTCTGAAATCGCATTTGTTTCCAGCGGGTCTTTTGTTTACCGAGACTTTGCCGCTGATCAATAGTAAGGTCACCGGGCTAAACGAGGCGGTCAAAAGTGGAACTGTTTGACCTCACACTGGGTTTGATAAATGTGACAACATACTAGAACAATTAGAGTGAATTCATTCAGCACAAAAGATGTCTATTGGTTTGAGAAAATGCTGCTGGGACCACATTACCATCCCTAGAACATCCTCGTTTGACTGGTTAAAAAAACTAACCTCATCTGGATTAGGTCTCTAGATCCTAATCTATTATCTTGGGGTACAAATGAAAAACAAGCCAAACATTTTTCCTTTGAGTGCTCTAATATCCAACAATCTACTAATTCCAATAATCCAGTAATTACAATGTTGTAGTAGACCCTTAATTCATCATGCATTTTCTCTGCAGTATAGCTTTATCTTTAATCCCGGATATTAAACTGACAATACTGTTATAGTAAAATGTATGAATACCTGTGCTTAATTAAGAATTTTAGAGTCGTACCTGTTATGAGGTAATCCATTAAATTCACTTGCTATCATTCAAATTCAAATTCAAATTTTACATGTGCCATTAAACTCTTGAACAGAGTGGGAGACAGGTGTAAGATTCTGAGTCGAGCAGAACCCTGGTAGAGTGATTACTGGATTCTGCACAGGATAAAATGAATGTAGACAGACTAGTGGACTGATCTTGTGGAGACAAAATGGGGGAAAGCATCTACACAGTAATAATTATATTATATAATTATACACACCACAATGTAAAGCTGAGGTTCTGTGGTCACTGAAAACAGATATGGCTGTTGGGCGTCTTGGTCAGGAGACGCTTTTCTTGCAGAACGGAGTATTGATGTAATGAGAGATTGATATTTTTATTATGTTATTATTATCTCTCCGTGGGTTATTACTGATCATGTGATCATAAATTGTTCTTGCACGCTCCTCCTCCTCTCTGACTCTGTGTGTGTTTGTTTGTTTATTTGTTTGTGATTAGAGATGGTGTCTCACATACAAACGAATCAAGAAAAACACAGGGATACACTTCTCCTCTGATGTTTTTTACCTCAGCACAACACATTTCATCTCTTTCTGGGATGGAAGAAATGTCAATTCATGATTATTGCGGCCACGTCTTCACATCCTCGGTAAGACACAGGAACTCCTTAAGGTTTCTTCTGCACTGCGTTACTTCGATGACATGGAAATTACAAAGTGTACTGGACAAGGAAAGGGGACACCTTCACACACCACGCATTTTCAGGCCTGTGAGGAACACTTCAATACAAGTGTAAATTGATTCCGCGTGCCCACGTCTGTTCAATTAACAGTCAACATGACAATGCTTGGACCCTGTTCTAGTGTGTCATGTAGAGTGAGTGTTAGTGTTACTGTGTGTGTATATGCTGCAGGCTTCACAGGACAGGTGGGCACACACTCACACGCACACTCATTTACACACGCACACACTCACGCACACACACATTTACACACATACACACACATGCGTTTCAGCAGCAGGGCGAGGTCATTGATCTATATCGTAATGCTGGACTCCATGATCGATGAGTGAGAGTCTTCCTGGTCTTCCTCAACTAGAAAGGAGAAACAGCTTTAATATCCGTCCAGAGATAAGGATTTTTTTCTCTCAGACAGATCAGAGAGAAGCTGAAGTCTCTCAGATGGCCTCATACCAGTACACAGGGCCAGACTTTCCTCAACCAGTCACTCTTATTAGATGTATACAGATAGATGGACGCTGCAGATCCAGATAAATGGGTTCATCGCCGGCCTTAACGTGAGCTCTAAATGGGTTAGAGCAGAAGTCGGCATCAAATAGATGGGGGGGGGCTCTGCTTGGTTGGCGACATGATAGGTTTGGCTCTCAGACGGTTTGATCCAAATACACCCATACACACAGAGGGTGAATTCTGATGAAAAAAAAGCTAAGAGTTGGAAAGAGTGATTTATGCACAGGTCTTTTATGCCTTTTATCGCATATTCGTGATAGATGTGAGAAGTGACCACGGAGCGAGACAAAGTGATAGAAAAAGTATACCGAAAACGGGGACTTTTACAGGTTTCCTAAGAGTAAATTAGTGTCAAACAGCAGCGAGCGATGGCAAATTGGAAAATAAAACGCCTGTTTAATCACAGAAATCGTATCTCTAAATCATTCCTCGCTGCCCTGTATTAACCTTTTCTCTTGTGTGCTGTAGACGGATCCATATTAGTCTATTCCGAGAGGAGTCAGTCTGAGGCATCCAATCAAATGAGCCACAGAATCTAATTCCCCTGTGATGATCCTCCTTCTTCCTACATTAATTATAATGGATTCATTTCAGCCCAGATGTGATAGCTACAGTCTGATGGCATGGGAACTATCAGTCATAATTAGAGGTCTCTGAAGATATGGTGCAAAAACTGATTGGCTAGAGTATGTAAGGGAGGGAAGGAAATGTTCTGGAATATTCCAATGGTTCAACGGCCTGTAACGCCCGTGATGAGATGACCTGATGTATGTTTGACATTAAGTCTGACTATTTTGGGATTGGTCGTGGTTTAATCTTAGCTGTAAAGAAAGAGGAGCTAAAATCACCTTAGTGGGACCAAAATACAGATGTACGTTTATTCTGGAGCTGTAAAATAAACAATATTTTAATAGGTGTCTAAGGGCTCCTTCTTGTTTAAAAGCTAAGAGTGAAGTCCTCCAGCTAGGCGTTAAGGTTAGCCCCTTTTAAACATTGCCTCAAATGTTATCTAAACAGCGTGTCTGACATTGAGTTGCGACGCTTGTCTAGCCAGGCCTGTCAGATGGTTAGACTCTTTATTCTCCTTAACATGAATCTTCTCTCCCTGCTCCCCCTGCTCCTATCACCTCCTTTTTGCGCCGTTTAAACACCTCATCTTCAAATTTATATCCTCCCCGTTGTCTTCCTTCGACAACAACCCCAACCCTTCGACAGCAGCCCCCACCCCACCCCACCCCCCCAGACACAAGCTCTTCCCAGCCTGGCTTTCTCATCCCTCCGTTCATCCCTTATCTAACTCCCTCGCTCCATCTATCTATCACTCTCTCTATTTCTCCTGCACCTCTTGCCGGCCACAAAACATTCTGATTTACTCTCGCCCACCCAAAACACAGATGTTGGATTAGTTTGGTTGAACATGCTCAATCTCCTGCAGCAGTCTGGGAGATTATTTGAACTTGCAAGGGGAAAAAGAAAAAAAAAAATTCCCCATTCCATTCTACTCCCGTGGCAACCACTTCATTTCCCCCCCCCCCTCAACTCTTCTCTATCTCGTTTTTTTTCCTAATCTTGTTTTCTCTCTACACCATTTTCTTCTTCTCTCTCTCTCTCTCTCTCTCTCTTCTGTTCTCCTCCTCCCATTTCTCTTTTTAACGGGTCTGTCCATTCTTTCTCTCATCTCCCCGTGCTGCTTTGTGATCTCCTCTGTTCTCTGACTGTGCTTGCTGTAAGAAGGCATGAAAACTGTAGTGACAATGCAAGGACAGAGATGAAAGGGACGCGCCACGCTACCGGCCCGGCTACAAGGTTATGAAAATATTTTAACTGGATTCTCTGCCTCAGTCATAAGCTCCACTGTACGAACACAGAGGCAGTAATAGATGAATAAGATCACGGTGCATCGCTGGGAGACCTCCATTATGGAGACTTGACAGCCGTTCCATTTTGGTATCTGAGAGAGATCAAATGCAGTGTCATAGCTAAATAGATGAGAAACGAAAAACATCGATCAAAATCAAGATTCATAAGTGTTCTTCTCAGATAGCAGAGACTCGAGTTTCAGAACACAGTGCAGGTCTAGTGATACTGTGAGTATAGCCGCTTTAAGATGTTCACAACTGCACACATCTATGCGTTACATAGCAGGTGTTTTGCATTTCTTCCATGGTTTCTCGGAACACTCTGGAAAAGCCACCTTCGAAAGTGTCACTCGGTACGCCAGAGAGACTGCACAAAACCATTGAAAACACGTAGAAACAAACACATAACTGTATAATGGAGTCCCAGTATAGACTCACAGTGTTTTTCATTAAATCTATGCAAACGGTTGGTGCCTGCATTTCGATAAGTAGGGCTGAGCGAAATGAGTTTTGCCTTTATCGGTTTCAGGAGCACCAGGGAGTGAGTGATCAGAGCTTTGGATTTAGACTGAAGGTGACGGCTCTCTTTGACCTGCAGGCAGACGGTCACTGGAGGTGATGAATCTGCCCATGAAGATAACATGACCACGTCAATTATCCTTGAGCCAACTCGCCCGCACGCGCGCGCGCACACATACACACACACACACACACACGCATCCAATGGAATCCATAGGAGGAACTGCGATAACACCAGTCATTGTCCTGGTGCCCGGTGCGATACACAGCTTGTGTTATCTGGGCTTGAGTGTTTCCACAGAAGGGAGAGCAAAACCTGACATTGACAGAGGTGCTGCTGCTGACAGATAGGCCGGTGACAGACCGAATGACCTTTCCCTTGGCGACCATAGGACCATACCACTCAAGATAGGGTCCCGATACCCTTTCACTTCAAGCGATGCGTCTGACTACAAAAGGAACGACTCGCGTGACGCGATCTTGAAAGTTCTCTATTCAGTCCTTGAATGGGTTTACGGATGATTGAGTGTTTGTCAATAAGACTTGGACAAAGGTATTGCTGAGATTAGAGGTTCACCAAGACTTTTCAAAGGAAAATGAGCGCTTTCTCTTTGTCGGCTTATATGAATAGCTCTGTTAACGGTGATAACATCATAAGTCGATGTAGAGAACTGCTGTGATATATATATATATAAATACATAAAGCCAGACCAGTGTGTGATCCCAGTGCCAGAATTCCTGTCAAAGTTCAAAACTTTGACATCTCTAGCGGGTTGAACCCTCTTGTGTGAATGACACTATTCTCCAACTCTACAGTAGAATTGCTCCTCTCCTCTCCTCTCCTCTCCTCTCTCCTCTCCTCTCCTTTCTTCTCCTCTCCATGTGGCAGGCAGCATGATTATGGCTTGAGAAATGGAGATGTCAATGGAACAAACCCAGAGCTTTCCGCCGTATTGAAAACACCCTCTGTTGGTGTGGGAATTAGGGTGCATTTGTAAATAAGTTAGCGAGAGCCAGTGCTCCGGGCTCTTGCTCTGTCTGTCATGAGCCATGAATCTTGGTTAACTTGAGTTATCTGACAATGTAGATAGAACATCCACCGGTCTGCTCACTGCCAACTAATGAAGTCTCTCTCTTTCTTTCTCTCTCTCTCTCTCTCTTTCACAGCGGGCAGTGTTGTGAATTATATATGCAGAGAATGTCCTTGCGTACGTGCCAGCAGTTGTAGAAGCACATTATTGAATTTGTAGAAGACTTTAAAACACATGCAAATGAGAGGTGCAGAATTGAACAACATTAGACAAAATGATTCATGATTGGCGACATGAATGCATTAACTGTATAGCCTACCCAGAGTCATTTCCATACTCCACTTCTCCAAAGGGAGACAGAAGCAATCTGCAGACTGCGGAAATTACCAGATCAAATATTAATCCAGCGAAGACGACCAAAATAGTCCGTGGTCTGTATGGGAGGCGATAAATTAATAAGGGATACTGTAAAGTGCCTTTCGACATCTTATACAATTCCATCTGACAAGACTCTATAGAATATGAATCATAAACAATAACATATACAGGCGCCACGGAAATGTTTGATCTTCTCGACTCCGTGAACAGCATAACAAAGAAAAATTAAGATTCATTGGAACGAGCATAATTAGAATAAACTATTTTTTGGGGGGGAGGGGGTGGGGGTGGGGGTGGGGGTGGCGGTGGGGGTGGTGAAATCATTGAAGAACAAAAAAAGAAAAAAGTTAGCAGAAGAACTTAAGTTCACGAACTCAAGAACTAAGACAGAGAATGCTAAATGTGGAGGTTATACCGCAGAATGAATACTGCAAGAGCTCAGAGAAAAATGCACACACACAGAGAGAGATAGGATTTATGAACAACAACGAAAAACCACTATCATCTATCATACATCAGTCAAGGGTGGGCTTCCTGTCACACATACATAAACAGACTAATGCAACCACATCAAAGCAGAGACAAAAGTACCATCCTTTACTCTGAGACACAGACACTCACACACACACACACACACACACACACACTCTCTCTCTCACACACACAGACACACACACACACTCTCTCTCTCACACACACAGACACACACACACACACACACAAACACACACTCTCTCTCTCTCTCTCTCTCTCACACACACAGACACACACACAAAGAAGAAAATGGAAGCCTCAGGGGGGCTGTCATACCCCCACCGTCTGATATTTTGTTTCTGCGGCGTTGTGGAGATCTCTTACCTTAGGGATTTCCTCTCTAGGCACGTCGGGGGCTGCTTGAACAAATATCTCATATATCTGAATATAAACTAATTACCGCACTGTGCAATCCAGCTTTATAAGCCCAATCCACACTAGCACTTCATTCTGTTCTTCCACACTTAGCTCACTCTCAGTTTGCCGTTTCTCAAATATCCTCAAACCCCTCTGAAATTCCACGTGTGTCTGAAGTTCAGAATTACACACACACACAAACACACACACACACACACACACACACGCACGCACACACACGCTCCTGCCTCCTGCTTGTCACCCTAGTTGTCCCCAGATGCTTTATCACACGAGTTGGTCGCAGTGCAGTGTGGGTAAAGTTAGCTGACTGCGCGAGGCCTGAGTTCATGACTCGTGTAGGAGGAATGCTGTTCTGTAATACTCATTATCAGAGAACCGGGGTGAAGCGCGCTGAACTTACGCTACGGCGCTTTAGGCTGTGTGAAGTGTTGGGGGGTGACAGGCTGAGCGAGTCCCGCGTCTCTCTGATCTCCCTGAGGGGAAAGGCGGGTTACCCAAGCCCTGCTCCTCTCCCTGACTCCTTTCTCCTCTCTGTCAGATGTGTGTGTGAGAGTGTGTAAACCGCGTACACTCCCTCACATCTCGACGCGCCACCGATGAGCCTGACAGGAGAAGAGTGGGGCAAAAGTACTAGAGGAGTGTGGGTGTGTATGTGCATGTATATGTGTGTGTGAGTGTATGTGAGTGTGTGAGTGTGTGTGTGTGTGTGTGAGAGAGAGAGAGAGAGAGAGAGAGAGAGAGAGACATAGAAAGGGAAAGAGAAAGAAAATGTGACTGTGTATGTTTGTGAGCAAGTGATTCACGCTTTCTATCCATCTCAAGTCCCGATAAACTTAAAAGATAAAAAGATAAGATAAACTTAAGGACAAACATAATTTAAACAAATCACAAATATCTAAAATGGCAGGCCAAGCCCTGTCTAATGACAAAAACAGGAATCATGATTTCATTCTCCAGAGGTTGGAAGTAGCAACCCCCCCCCCCCCCCCCCCCCCACCCCACCAGATACAAACACACACACACACGCACACACACCACTCATATGACCGAATGACAGACCTTGCCTGTGAATATGAGTCTGGCTTTTAACTTTCAAGAGCGTCAGAAGTCGGCATAAAAGCCACTAAAAACAAGTACTTCAAAAGCGCACACCATAACTGCCATAGAAACAGATACAATCGGACGAAACCTCTACCAAGTCCAAATATAGTCAGTTTGTCTACGCAGATAAACAATCCATCAGCATGAATCAGCGGCTCCTGGGAATGAAGTCCATTTTTAATGATAGTAGTATTTTATACAATAAATAAACAAAGAAATGTATTATCATCGAAGGTCTTGTATTTTGATGAGATGTAAGCTGTTTGTTTTACCATTCGACTTAAACAAGAATTCATTAGGAGACGAGAAAGCATTACAAGAATCACAGAGCACAGTGTAAAAAAGATGAATATTTCTGCTTATGCTGTGAGCAGACGATTCTCTTTAGCTTTTCTCCTTTTGTCCCATCCCTTTCCATTTATGTCCGTATAAATAATCAAATTTCTCGTGAGACAGTTGTGTTTGAAAGGAAGAAAAAAAAAGAAAAAAGAAAAAAAAAACAACAGAGTGACGGAGCCTACTGAATCTTTTCATTAATCAGAAATCATTTCATTTTCCCTCCAAAGCAAAGACCACTCCCCGGGGAAGGCGCTTTTTTTTCTTTTTCTTTTTTTTTCTTCGCCCTAATCTCCTTTGTCCGATACGCTGTATTCATTTTCCTGCATGTTTTTCCCTGGATTTTGGAACTCCATAAATGCCAAACCAATAAAGCGAGAAGCCAAATCCTTTTTCAGCCACTTACAGGGACAGACTGGAGGTTCAGTATTTAAATTAAGTCAGTGCAGACATCAAACACACACACACACACACACACACACACAGAGAGAGAGAGAGAGAGAGAGAGAGAGAGAGAGAGAGGGAGAAGAGTATTTGTAAAAACGAAGAACAGTTGGCTGCACTGTAATTATAATGGAAGTGCTTTGCTTACACTTGTTTAGACATTTGATAAGAGCTGAAACTGACATGTAGAACTACATTCTTGTACAGAAAGAAAGTTAAAATGAAACATGGATAAATATTTAACTGGACAAAAATATCATCCAAAAAGATGGATGTAATTGAGACAATGAGAAAATGATGAAGAATTTGCACAGAGAAGCGTGTGCAAGTTGTGCGTGCGTGTGTGTGTGTTTGTGTGTGTGTGTGTGTGTGTGTGTATGTGAGAGAGAGACAGAGACAGAGAGGCTGTTGCTAGGTAATGGAGAAAAAACCCAAAGAATTTGCTCAGAATGAAATGAACGTGAGGAACTGTGGATAATTTCTGGATATTCTGTGGCCTTAAGCCCTTTAAGTCTGTAAATTCCTCCCCAGCCAATACTGTTAGAATGGCCACTCTGTCTGATTAACAGAATCTCCATGTTTATTTCTGTCAGTCCACATGTCCTCCCACTATGAGTACAGCATCCAAAAAGCGCTCTGTGTTTCACTCACACACACACACACACACACACACACACACACACACACACACACTCAGAAGACTGGGGGATTTGTAAGAAATATGAAACCCAGAAACTAAAGATAGAGATAGCCTTAGAGGTTCCTCACACAGTAGCATTGTTGACTTTCCAAATAGTGAGGCTGACGCTGCTGCAGACCACTTGAATGGGGAATGAACTTGCCGATAAATGATCTTGTCATCTCCCCTTCTAAAAATATTCCGAATTTGTTCGACAATCAGTCTGTCACTGGAATGTTAGCCGCGTTAGATTAAGGTTACTTTCTTCTCTGAAAGCGAAACGCGCGGGTTAATCTGAGCTAACGTTATTTTTTTTTGTTTTGTTTTGTTTTTTGCTGCACTCTCTAGGCTTCTTCCACTCTATAGGTAAGACTGCTGTGTCTTTGGCCTTCCCCCACTCAGACTGGCTACACCTACACACCAGTCCCGTGAATAATTCAACGCGAAAAAAGAGCTGCAGAACACGAACAGACTTTAGCATAGGCTGTTAAACGAGAATGAACCCACTGCCCTCCCTCCCTCCCTCCCTCCCTCCCTCCCTCTCTCTCTCCCTCCCTTCCTCTCTCTCTCCCTCCCTCTCTCCCTCTCTCACTCTTAAATCTGGTGTATGGTGTCTACCTAAATCATAGTGTGCACTAACGGACCGGGGGGTGGGGTGGGGGGGTGCCTGCTCAGACACGCACACACAGGCGTAACGCGCTAACACAATGATGGCATTCAGGTACAAACCACAGCCGTCTCTAAAAGCCTTCTCTCTTTATGGTGGTTGTCTGATAGAGGGAAGAGGAGGGAAAGCAGGAGAGAGAGAGAGAGAGAGAGAGAGAGAATGCTGTCTCGTGGGTATAGGGGGGGTTCAGTATAGTCTGTGTTAATGACCTTAAGAGAAAAAGGTTTTTGTTTGGGAGGTAGTAGGCCTCACAGATAACCTGTTCTTCTCTTAGTGACAAAATCAGGAAGAAGAAAGTGGTTATTAGTTGGAGCTGCTGGTGATGTGTGACTTCTTAAAATGCAATGATTAAAATAATGATGACGCTGAAAGATTTTTTTTTAAAACACAATTTTACACATGCAGTTAAGTAAAAGGACTGATTAAACGACCACAGGAAGGTTAATGCATCATGGGCAATGAAAAAAAAACCCAACAAAAAACATAGGACTTTCTCATCAGTAATCTGTATAGATCCATAAGATCTATTATGGATTGTTTTTTCATCGTTAACAAGAGTGGATCTATAAATTGCTGTTCTTTTGCCGTAATTATAGACTCTGTCATGTGTCTGCCACAACTTACATGTTGTTTAAGCAAAAATGTGTGTGTGTGTGTGTGCATGTGTGTGTGTGTGCCTGTGCGCTCATGTGCTCTGTGTATGCGAGTATGTGAGATGTATCCAAAGTCATAGATATTACAGTGAACACAACTGTTCCTTCTCCCATTAATAAAACATTGCCGGCAGCCACTGTAAAAGGAGTCACACAGAAACTCATCTCTCATTGCACTGTGGAACGTGATGGAGTTTTAGCACATCCCATGATAGGCGTTGTCCCTGGCGACCAGTGCCTGATCTCCTCCCACATGGCTCCCTTGGTAACTGTCACCCACGGAAACGACCGAGCATTCCAGACGAAGAGCGCTGGAGTCTCCGGTGAAGATGATTCATTGAAAGTGAAGTGATGAAATATGAAATTAATAAGTATTTTATGCCTGCCAAAGTGTCCAGGATAGCTCTCTATTCTCCCGTGCCTCTCCCTCCCTAACTCCCTCCATCTCTTGTTCAAATATGTATATCACACAGTGTTCAGGGATCCCTGGTCACTCCAGCTGTCTGTGAATTGAAACACACTGGAAAGTTACATAAACATCATATCCAAGAGAGAATTCAAACCAAAAGAGTATTTTAACCGTTTAGTGAATAATTCTTTGAAGCAGACGATGTAAGGACATGACTGAATATCTGTAAAATCTCTAACCTCCTTTTCTCTTACTCAGTTTGCCTGTCTCAGTTTATGTTCTCCACAAGGAAAAATCAAGTGAGTGTGTTTTCATCAGTAACCGGTAGCCTGTTCTTAAAAACCAATTACATGCAAAGAGAACCAGCCAAAAAGTCACCAAAAAACGGCTGTGCAACATCATTGAAACGTATAAGGGAATACTCTGAGCCCCCCCCCCCCCCCCCCCCCCCCCCCTTTTGTCCACGCCCTGCGGTATCTGAAAGATTTCCTTTGCTTACAGCTCAGTTTCTTTCTCTCTCTCTCTTTTTTTTTGATCAATACAACACTTAAAGAAGACAATTCTATTCATAATCATATTAATCTGCATGCCTTTTATATCAACAGCATCCTCAGTCAGACTTTAATGATCAATTAGAGATGTCGCCCGGTGATGGGGAATCGATAGGAACCGCAGCGGGCGCTGTCGTCAGAGACCCCGGGGCACGGAGAGTCATTACCTTCCAGAGAGAAAACCAGGAGAAAAAAAAATCTACAGCCTCATTCCAGAATCTGACGTAATGCCAAAGCTTCTAAATAGTTTATGTGAATGTCATGAAATTAAAAGACAGAGAAAGAGATAGAAAAAGACGGCTAGGGAGAGAGAGACAGAGAGAGAGAGAGAGAGAGAGAGAGAAGGAGAGAGTGGATGAAAGAGAAAGAGAAAGAGAAAGAGAGAGAGAGAGAGAGAGAGAGAGAGAGAGAGAGAGAGAGGATGAAACAGAGTAAATCAAAGAGTTTCTCAACTGAACCCTGCTGCTTTTATCTAAGCTTTCCTTGCACTTTTAATTAGCACACAAATGATAATGGACAATTATCAGACTTGGGTGGGGGGTTTGGGGCGGGGGGGCTGGTAAAGACACGCAAGCTTCACCTGGAGTTTCTCAGCACAAACAGTGCAGGTCAGAGTCAGGAACTGCACAGAGGCATGGCGCAATGGTGACCTCTAGTGGAGAGTCAAAAGAGCAGGAACCTTCTGAAAGAGACAATTGCAGCCTATTTCTCAGTGAGAGGACTTGCCTTCATAATGCCTCTATAATCCTCCTACACATGAAATTAACAGCTGCTGTTTGGTCACTTAGAGGAAAAACTGGACGTGAATTTTTTGTGCTCGTGATTACATGCATAATCACTGATGTACTAAAAACTAGTAAACTAGTATGAACTTAAGAATTTAACTTGTACCTCAAAAGCAAGAAATAAAGATTAGAAATGACATCCTGTGAAAGTAGCAACACAACTTTGGCTCAGTGAGTTTGTGGGAGGAGATACATATTGTAGACGTGATTATTCAATGGTATTACTAAGAAAGAATGTTTGTGCGTGTTTGTTCACAGTAACATGCCTATATACCCACTGATGCCTACAAGAGGCACAGGCATGCGCACGCACACACACACACACACACACACACACACACACACACACACACACACACACACACACATTTACAGACACAATTTATGGATTTATGGTAAACTATCATATAACCAGTTCTCACCACATCTTGCTGTTAATTGAAATTGCTTTAATTCCTAAAACTTATTATAAAATTGAAAACTTAATTTAAATGAGAAACTATAGAGATCGCTAAATAAAACATTTATTTCAATCAAAACAGTTCTAATTCTATTGCTATCATGCATGCCAAGACACAACAACAAAGCATTGAACTAATAACTTCTACGTAACCATAAATGACAAGCTGAATTGTGGGAAGTGGGTATTCATTTCCATATCCTTACATTGATTTAGCCTAATTACCATACATTACCGTGAAGCCTGGCATTGTATTGAAAAGAGCCGGAGGGGACTGGGGAAAGAGGTAGGATTAAGCAAAGCTGCTCAGTGGATGCAGTCAAATTATTCGCTGTTACTGAATGACAGCATGATTAAGTGAACAAAAGATTCAAGAGAATTCAAAATAGCTGCACACACCCCTTCAGTGTAAACTTTACAAGACTAACTCAAGTCACTAGCGCCAGAGTTATAATTACTGATGTATAGAGATAAAAGATAAAAACTTAAAGTTGTTCTGACCACCTGTAATATTCGTATACTGTAATTACCTGTCAATGATGTGATTATGTTGCTAAAAGGGAACTGGCACCCGCAGATCCATGAGAAATCTCAGCTAGCATACGATAGAGTAAGTAGGAGCTATTGCTTTTCTGCAGTGTATCCATACGCTAAATACGAAAATAAATACTAGCACTCCCAATTCTCCCTTGTCTGCGGGAGCACAATGTGAGTTAGTTTGACCTGGATTTGGAAGGTAGCGGGTACGAGCGTGCGTGTTACTGTTCAAAAGGGTGAGATGAGGACAAGTTTTAAAGTGTGTCAGAAAAATGCGTTCGAAAATTCCCGTAACGAATGCGCAATACTGTCGAGCTATTAATAGGAACCTTACAAACCCAAAACGGCTTCATAAATAAACATTAGACAACACAATTGTGTCGAGAGACAGAAAGGTGTGTTAAAGGTGAGATGGAAACCAGCAAACTGGATCACTGTTTTCTGCGTCTTATTAATGCGGCATTCGCAATCAACAATAAAAAAATCGACAAATGACCAGTCGTAGATCATGTCAATGTCAGACCGCTTGTTAAATCACATCAATACTCATTCAGTCGTTCAGTACAAATCAGTCTATTACGTCTAACCTCTGAGAAACGCGCCTAAACAGTGACTTGTAGTGCAACATCACTCTCTAGAGGACAGTTTGTGTCAGTACACAAAATACCACCAAGGTTCAGAAATGTATAGCACCAATCAACTCAAATAAAAACGGACACTAATTCAGAGCAAAAGATTCAAAGGACAAAGCACATCTTTCACTCTCTACACATTTCAAACGTTGCAAAAACAATAAACTTAGGCATCCTATTATTAAATATCCATCACAACCCAGTAAACTTTTCAGTTCAACAATCAATTTTTCCATCAGATTGCTTTTCCAAAAAAGCTGTGTCCAATTCTATGAAGCGAAAGATCGATCATTTCTTGTCACGTTCCGTTTTATGACTGATCATGAAACGTCGTTTATCGGAATACCGTGATATGACATCAGCTTTATGGAGTAAGAAAACTGTCTGCTGATTCATGAGAGAGGATTGGCCGGGTGGCGGGGGGTGTGGACTCTTTGTTTTTTGGTCCTTTTTAATGAAAACAATCATTTCTGCTTCCCTCACCGGAGCCAATAGGGGCTTAGGGATTTATAAGGCCATAAAAAAGTAAATGGAAGTTTCTTTAAGTGCGATAATTCAGCGGGCCTCAGCGGAGGTTGCCGACGGCTACTATGGACGATTAATGCATAGTAATAATGATTTAGGACTTTGGAGAGCCTGTGTGAGCCACTGAACGTCCTTGATGCGCTCACTCTTTTTTATTCTCTCCTCTAATATCAGATGAAAAGTAGTCTCAGCTCGTCCCTCTGTATCTGTAGCCCAAAAATATACATGTATTTCAAAGGTACAAATTTCACTATTGGGGTTAGAATGGAGAACAAGATCGAGAGCTCTTCTGAAAGAAAAAAGATTCCCCTTATTCTCTATGGATTCAAAGGCATGACAAGTGCTACACACACACACACACACACACACACACACACACACACTCTCTCTCACACACACAAGCACACACCCATACACCAACACACACACACACACACACACACACACCGAAAAACGGCCACATACAGAGAGCTAGAGGGATGGCACGGTGGGTTTTCGTCAGAGATGGATATCATGGCACAAAGGTTACAAATTCAATCAACGGGGGAGACAGCAGAACCATCCCTGCACTCTGAAAATACGCTGGCTCTTGTTTGTAAATAGGATGGGCCTTGTAGACGGCCGAGGACATACTGCTGGCACAACAGAAAGCAGTGGCATTTGAAATTCAAACGGGGCCTTCACGTCAGTGTATCATAAAAGAGTGATGATGGTGATGAAGGAGGAGGGTCAGAAGAAATGAGGAGAAAAGTGGCAGTAAAGACAGTAATGAAATACAATGCCACGGCATACCCAGAGGAGAAGGAAAGGTCAGGGGAAAAAATGAAGTGTGTGTGTGTGTGTGTGTGTGTGTGTATGTGTGTGTGCGTGTGTGTGTGCGTGTGTGTGCGTGTGTGTGTGCGTGTGTGTGCGTGTGTGTGTACACTACACAAGTACAACTGTAATGTCACATCTTGGTTTGTAGATGTGCATACAAAGTTAAAGAGATATAATCTAGCCATCTCCCTCTCTCTCTCTCTCTCGCTCTCTCTCTCTCAGGAGATCAAAAAAGGTAGTCAGCGGCTCTTAGTCACTGAGCTCAGCAATACTGAACCATCCCAGAGGGTGTGCGTGCGCGTGTGTGTGTGTTTGTGTGTTCATGTGTGTGGTGTACGAGAGTATGTCTATACATACAGTCCCCAACCCCCCAACAATTCCATCTCCTCTTCTCCTATGACATCATCGCCATGGCTAATACACTCCCATAAGACTGTGAAGGGAGATACTCTTACAAAGGATGTGCTTGTGGACAAAAGAAATCAGGAATTACACCTTGAGCTAAGTCATAATACTCTAGTTGGCCTGTGTCTGAAGCAAATGATCCAGCTCTCTGTTACTTGACCATAGCACATAGTTTTTGAACACAACAATTAAACACAACAAGTGTCACATACATTGTCATAATATAACTACTGCCATCCATATTCACGCTACTGTCCACTCTGCAGCCCATCAAAACCTATTTATATTTCATTGTACAAAAACTAATCTTGCTAGATTTTACTCTCTCTCTCCCTCTCTCTCTCTCTCTCTCTCTCTCTCTCTCTCTCTCTCGCTCTCTTACACACACACGCACAAAACCCAGAAACAGATAATAGACATTAACTCTGCAGATCCTCCTTTGTAGATGTAAGTCTATTGAACAGAGCAGATAGGGCTGCTTGAGTGGCTTTCGTGCGTTCTAATCCTTTTCATTCAAGGGGGCAGAGACACAGTGACCGCTTATAATATGCAGTGATGCTCGTCCATTAGAGAGGCCAATGGGAGAGGGGGCTTATGGAGAAACTGCTGAGGCGTTCAGAGAGAGCCATCCCCTCGTCCTGAGTACCGGACCCTGGCTCACAAGCTCCTCCACACCCACTCAGTTCTGACTCAGTTCTGAGACCCCCCTCCCTCCAAATCAGTCTGAGAATAACCAGGACAAATCTATTGCTTTAGTCTTCTGGGTGGGACATGCAGTTTAGTCTAGGGCTGCCAAATGCCTTATTGCTGCTGTCTTGACCTGTGCTGGGTGGACAGAATCATGAGCCATCTTAAACAAGACCGGAAGGTTCTGGATTGATCAGAGTATTTAGATTGCCTTGTGTGGAGTTTATAACGTGACCCTAGGTAAGTTTTCAATGACACAGAAGGAACAATGAAACCTGACCTTTCCTACATAATTTCTCCGGGTGAAGTGAGAGATTAGTACCGCTTAGGAGGGTAAAGACAGTAGAACCAACATGAGAGACAACAACGTCAGACAAACCGCGTCAAACTGAAAACCGAACCTGAATCTGTCAGCCTAGCCAAATCACCTTAAATCTCTGCTCATGCATCACTACGGTTTGAAGCACGGTGATCGACATGAATTAACACAGACAACCCGACCGTCAGTTCGCCCGTGTTTAATTAACACTGAGAATGCATAGACGCCCACGCAGATTCATACATAGTCTTGGTATCAATTAAACACTGGCAAAATCGCTCATGCTGGATGTGTTCTCTCGGCTCTAATGAGAAAAGCCGGAACACTTCCGTCCCAGTAGGTCCAAACGAGGAGAAACACAAGAGCAGCAACGGCACGGCCCAGCAGAGCCGCAGCGGAGAGAGAGGGGGCGGGACTTACTGGGGTGCTGCCGTCCGATAGGGTGGTCATGCTGATGGACGTGCTCATCTTGTCAGAGGAGGAGAGGGAAGGAGGAGAGGGACTCCTCTTCTCCAGGATATCCTGTCTGTGCTGGTAGTCTCGCCAGGCGCGTTGAATGCTGCCAATCAAAAGGAAAAAAAAAAAGCATTAGTTCTGATCGGTGCTGGAGCTTTGCATTTAAAATTGTAAAATGTCTCACTGCATTCTAGTGATATGATCTGCATTCTGGTGATATGATCTGCATTCTAGTGATATGATCTGCATTCTGGTGATATGATCTGCATTCTGGGGATATGATCTGCATTCTGGGGATATGATCTGCATTCTGGTGATATGGTCATTGTAAGTGCCTTTTAACAACTGTTGAGACTGTGGCAGCTTTAACTCTGAACTCATTGTATCTACAATATCACTGCCATTACAACAAAAAGAATCATCAACATCAGACCAAACAGACTCACTGTTCGTCTTTAATGTGGACTCATATATAGGTTATCAGGTGTCTAAGAGGAAGAGAACCGACACCGTGTTAGCTCCGTACGCTCATTATAACGATATGTTCATTAGAATCACACACAGGGCCACGCTCAGAGGCAGAAGCACGTGATGCCGTGAACGCCGTCACCGGGCCCTCTGCTTTATTTGGGACGTGAGCGAACAGATCCTGCTGGTGGCAGTGCAGAGGTGACTGCGTGTTATGTTTCTCCTCTCCCTCTCCCTCTCCCTCTCTCTCTCTCTCTCTCCTTCCCTGCAGGATCTAACGTAAGCACAGCTGAATTCATCTCTCCCGGTGGACTTTGGCTCACACATTGTGCCGTACTGTCTGTTATAGCTATTTGTCTAAGTGAAATTGATGTTCCAATCGAATTATTTCTGGATGGCAATGATGCAGCCATTTATACAGCATAGTAGCATATACTCACACATTAGTGCCTGTATATACTAATAAGAGGGCTCAATATATACATATATACACACACACACACACACACACACAAATAAATAAATAAATACATACATACATACATAAATGCACTATGTATAATAATACACTTGTTGTATGTTTCCAACACTTATGTGTACACACACATTAAACTATCAAAATGACAGAGTGAGAGTTAGAGAGAGAAGGAGAAAGGAATGGAGAGGAGAAGAGAGGAGAGGAGGGGAGACACATACATACACACGTACATACACACACACACACACACACACACTCACAGATACTCTCAGACACAGATGAACATGAATACTAGCTTCAAACAAGAAGTATGTTGCCGACTCACATCAACACCTTGGACTCCAGAGGGGGCATGTTGACAGGTATATGAGCAATGTTATTCTCCACATCAGTGGTCATCTGATGACTGAGAGAATGAAAGAAAGAAAGAGAGAGAGAGAGAGAGAGAGAGAGAGAGAGAGTCTCTGACAGACCGTAACAGTCTGAGACATAACCATTTTCTTTTACCGTGAAGTTGGGTTTCTTGTTCCTTTTCCCATTCCGAATTCTATTACCCATATGTCCCTGTCCAATAGAATCCGTTTTTTCCCCTATGCTGACAGAATCAATGTGATTCTATTCCAGCTGTATTTACATATGCCCTGACACGTGATTGTGATTTGTTGTTACCAAAGATAAAGCAATAATGGTTTTTTTTCTTCATCTGCGTAACATATCCCATTATAAAGTTACATACAGTACCAGCAAACACAAATGTAACACTCAAGTAGATGACTAAACAAAAACCAAATTGAACAAACAAATCATTAAATGCACCTGACAAATATTTCAAATCATTAAATGCACCTGACACATATTTCACATTTTTAAAAGTACGTCCTTACATTTTTTTTGCATTGAAGCTAAAAACAGAGATTTCCACAGGAAGTATCTCATCTGGTACTTCTGGTATCTCATGACTGTTTAGAGTAGCGGTGTGTGTGTGTGTGTGTGTGTGTGTGTGTGTGTGGGTGCATGAGTCTGTACGTATGTGTGTGTGTATGTGTTTGTGTGTGTGTGTGTATGCATGTGTGTGTGCGTGCGTGCGTGCGTATGAGCCTGTGTGTGTGTGTGTGTGTGTGTGTGTGCATGAGTGTGTATGTATGTGTGTGTGTGTGTGTGTGTGCGTGTATGTATGTGTGCGTGCGTGCGTGCGTATGAGCCTGTGTGTGTGTGTGTGCGTGTGTGTGTGTGAGAGAGAGAGAGAGAGGCATTTAGTTGTTATCTGTAATGAAACAGCAGTGTCAGTGTGGACCACAGGGGAAAACACTCTCAATGCAACGGTGAGTATACTCCATCCCGCTCAAGGACATATACAAACACTGTGCCTATTTATGTGCGCACGTGCAGGTGAGTGAGTGTGTATGTGTGCATGATGAGTGCGTGTGTTTGTGTGCGTGTCAGTGAGTGGTGGTGTTAACTCACTTTTGCAGTTGGTATCTCCCATCATTCACATGTTTCATGCTCTGAAGCGCTCTCAGCTCCTCCTGTGGAAGACAGGCAAAAACAGAGAGGATGCTAAAGACACAGAAAGAGAGAGAGAAAGAGAGAGTACATTATGCGTACAACTTAAATACGAGAAAAAAAGACAGAATATCCTCCACTGAGATAGAGGGGTTTGAGCAGTGGGTTTCAGGCTTAAGGAGAGAGCTATAGTTATGAGCCCAGGGCTGACTGCAGGGAGACAGTGTAGTTTGGCATTTCATTGCCTTTTGATGTTCTTTATGAGTTAAGTCTCAAAGTACATGTCTAAAAAACTCCAGTCAGCATTTTATCAAACTTGCCCTGAGAGAGGGCGTGAGAGAGAGAGAGAGAGAGGAAGAGAGATGGGGGGAAAAAAGACAGAAAATAAAGGAGAGGAGAAGAGAGGACAGAAGAGGAGAAGGGATAACGCATACATTTACGTAACCACAAATTTTATATTCAAACTACTTCATTCGAATTTCATCAATTTGTCAAATCACTCTGAAATGAACACAGCTTTGCACATACATCAATTTGTACATCAATTATGTCTCCACGCAGTTTTTCCGCGTGGAAGATTAAGATGCAAAATTAACAGCAAAACGCATTCTTTACGCCACCCACCCCTTCACCTCCTCCCTCTCTCTCTCTCTCTCTCTCTCTCTCTCTCCTCCACTCCTCCCACGTTCCCCTGTGGGGTGAGAGAGTAAGCCCTCCACTCTAATGACGCGCCTCAGGTTTAATAATTCCCTGTAATAAGGGTAGACTTGGCCTGCAT